>NC_048237.1:19524252-19536118 GCF_002007445.2 Ailuropoda melanoleuca
TTACACCTAAGTAGTTAGCACGAACGAAGACAAATCTATACTAGCAGCAAGGTGGGAAACCTGAAGGCTCTCAAGGAATGCCAAATGCTATAACCAGTCCAGGCCTCATCGAACCCTATGCTGTCTGGCTCCAACTGGAACTCTGTGCCTGGACCACTTGACTATGGACTTTGGTGGGGCTGGTGCTGCCCGGCAAGGGCTGAGTGACAGCTGCCAGTCTGGAGGTGTCCCAAAGTTGTACATAACTTAGCTTCTTATGCTACTGTTGCTGCCACTGTTCCTCAGACTGTTAACATATTACAAATACATCTCCTGTGTCTGAAGCCATCACCCTGCCATATAGCCTCTGCAGGCACCCCAGTCTACCATGCATGTGCAGTGGCAGGAGTCCTAACCATCTCCACCCCAGCCTCAGCACCCTCCCCCACCCAGGAGCAAAAACAAATAGGGGAGAATGTTTGCTCCCATTTGTCAAAGCCATGCCTTCAAACCTGGCTGGAAACATTATGGGAATGCTGCTGGAGATGGACGACTGCAGGCTGTAGCGCATGCTGGAGTCTCCTGAATCTCTCCATTCCAAGACAGGTAACCATGGCAGTCTACAGGCTCGTCATGCCAAGAAAGAGGCTGTCCAGAAGGTGGACGCTGTTGCTGCCGCTCTCTTAGACAACGAAAAAGCAAATCAAAAGCCAAATACCTCTCATGAAATTCTGCTCAAGGTCTGAAGACTTCCCAGCTTATCCTGTGAATCTCAACACCAAGAATCAGAGACTGCAAATTTAATAGGTCACTTTCTATCAAAGATCAATTATGAAGTGCCTAGAAATTTCCCTTTATTTTTTTTCTCTTTCAGAAATTTTCAATTAAAAAAATATATTTTCTGGGTTCTGCTATGGTCCACACAGTGTTAACATTTTTTTTTCTTTTGTGGGTTTCTTTTTTTTAAGATTACAAATTTGAGAGAGAAAGAGAGAGAGAAAGAGAGCATGAGCCAGAGCGGCAGAAAGAGAATCTCAAGCAGACTCCCTGCTGAGCTCAGCCTGATGCGGGGCTCCATCTCAGGACCCTGAGATCATGACCTGAGTTGAAACCAAGAGTTGGATGTTCAATCAACTGAGCCACCCAGGCACTCCAATGTCTTGTGGGTTTTGATATTTCTCCCCAGGAATTTTGTTTTACTTGATATACCCAAGTTTTAAGTTTCTCAATAAAGGAAAAAAAATCTCCATAAAAAACACATTAAAAAGAAAAGCTCTCATTCTAGGTCTAGGTATATGCTTAAAGACCATCACTGGGAGAATTACCTTAGACTTCCTCATAGTGTTCTCCTTTTATAATACATTCTACAATATATTCTTTGGGGGATCCTTAGGTGGCTCAGTTAAGTGTCTGACTCTTGATTTTGCCTCAGGTCATAATCTCAGGGTCATGAGATCAAGCCCTGTGTTGGGCTCCATGCTGGGCTGGGAGCCTGCTTAAGATTCTCTCTCACTCCTCTCTCTGCCCCTTCCCACCCTCTCTTTCTAAAATAAATAAATAAATAAACAAACAAAAATATATATCAATATAAAATTTAAAAATAAAGAAATAAATATATTTCCGTGTCTATTCTAGTTTTTCAAGTATATCTTCAAAATTAGCTACTCTTTTTACAGATGGCCTACTTTGCTCTCCTATCCATATAGTGAGGTTATAATGTTTTTAATTCCAGAATTTCAAATTTTATTATTTTTCATTATTTTTCAAATAAGCCTATAGATTTTTCATGCCATCCTGGTCTTGTCTCATACTTTCCTACATCTATGATTTCACTGATTCTTATTATGAAATATTCTTTTTATTGGTATTATACTGTTTATTGAACTACATATTGTCTTGTTTTGTCCTCATGGTGACTTTTTATACATGTGATTTATAATGATTCTTACGTTGAACATATTTTCAGTGAGTGTTACCCATGAGAAACTATGTATCCTGGAACCTGAATATGTTGTTATAAAATCATTTTAAGTTTTGTTTAAATCATTTTAAGTTCAAAATCATTTAAGTTTGTCTCTTCCTGAGCCTTATGGTTTTACTCATGCCACGTAAGTTTTAACTTTGACTTTCTAGTTATTTTCAATAATCTCATTGTAGGGCAACCTCACACTTGTTTGCTGTGCAATCCTATGATTATGTTTTATTTTAAGTTATCATTGTCTTACAGCCCAGGATAGGTAGATCTTCATGTTGCCTCCTGGTATAGGAGATAAAGTTTTTCTATATCCAAAAGTAGATAATTTCATGGCTCCTCACATTATTTATCTGGTTTAATCTGGCTCCCTACAAGGAAAATACTGTTTTCATTATATCCTTCCTATTGCAGGGCCGAAACTGTAATTCCCAAACATGAGGAGTTATACCAAGTTCTGTTGCATTGATGATCTCTTTGACCCTTTTTATAACTAGCGTATTGATATTCTCCTTTGCTTTTGTCACCCAGAGTCCATTCTTTCTTAGAAACATTTTTATATTTTTTTAAAAATCCATTCCTATGGAAAGAAGAGTGATTAAATGAGAGAAAGAAAGAACAATGGATGGAAGAAGAGCCATTAAGATAGGCTTTGAAATCTTAAAGGGTCAAATACTTGGCATAGAGCTAAATCTCTCAGCCCAATTTCTTCCAACAAGCTGACTCCTGCCTCTGTCTTTATTATCTCCTGTTTCTTTTATCCTAGCATACTTTTCACACATATCCTTGTAAATCATTATTCCTTCACATCATCCAGACTCCATCCAGCTTAAATGTCCATTAATTTGGGAGGTGTTCCTTGAAACATTACCCTCTTGTCTATGTGCTCCACTTCCCCTTATCATTCTCCATAAAGTTATTTACTTATATCCATTAATATTACGTATGTATTTGCTTTTTCATGTATTTTTAGTCTTCCTTCATTAAAATGCTAGCTTCATGGTGGGGACTTTGAATTATATGTCACTGCTATGTCCCCAGAACACAGGAATGATGACTGCTTGTTAATATTTTATGATCAATATATAATAAATATTTAGTAAAGTGTCATTAATTAAACATATACACCCTTAGAATAATTTAATGCTCTTCAAATTTAAACTATGGAGATCATCTCAGTTTTTATCAAAAATAACCTCCAGGTCATTTATTTCTTTTTATTAGTTTTTACTTTTCTTCTCTAGTACAAGAAAAAGGGCCAAAAAGTAGTTTGCCTGAGTTAGAATTTTAAAGCCTATAATAAGAATTCCTTTTATCTTTTGGTGGCAGATAGCCAGTAGACAATCAGTGAAATTATGAAATATTTATTTTTAAGAACACAAAAGGAATAAAAGAAAAAATCAATAGTCTTTGTTTTAAGCTCTCTAGAGGAAATCATTGTCCATGTTGGCAACACCACATCCATTTTTCAAGCCAAATAGAGGAAAATACTAAATAAAAAGATATTTGATTCCCAGGATATACTCAAATAAATTGCCAAACAAAGCCAAACATTCTCAATACCAGAGGATATCTTCAAAATTTTTAGGTAAAATTTATTTATAATAGGGCAAATATTTATCAAAATAACACCATATCTTAAAAATATGTTAGAATTCAAAATTCCATATTTTCACTGATTGTTTTGAGGCCCGTAAGTCCATTTCCATGTATTTATGTATGTATGTATGTATTTTCCATTTCTATTAAAAAGCAAAAAATATTATGTTATGCCATGATGCAAGGGATTAGGCCTTGGGCTCATTTTCTTGAGCTTTTCCATGTCCTGCACTCTGCTGATTGTTACTACATAAATAGTTACTATTATAAATAGTATGCTCCAAACTAAAAAAAAAAGGGCCACAATTCAAACATCTCATCTAAGTAAATGAATGCTTATTTTTTTATCAAAATTTTGTTACAAAAAAAATCATTATTCCTTATTCAAAATAAGGTTTATTTTATTATTCAAAAATAAGATTTAAGAATAGCCTAAGTACACTCTTTGGAACTCCCCAAAATTTCTTTCATTTGGCAACAAAAACAAAACTTCAGTATTTTTCTCTTGGTGAACTAA
This sequence comes from Ailuropoda melanoleuca, assembly GCF_002007445.2. NCBI lineage: Eukaryota > Metazoa > Chordata > Mammalia > Carnivora > Ursidae > Ailuropoda > Ailuropoda melanoleuca. The sequence continues at coordinate 19,528,320 of NC_048237.1, forward strand.
TTTACAGATCTATATTTCATGACCCCAATGACACTAAAGCAACCCACTGATCAGGAAAACTTCTTTATCTGCATATCAAAGGACCTATCATTAAAGCAGTCCTATTCATCTATCCTAATTGTTCCTCCAGAAATATTAGAAAGGAAGAAAGCCTGTTACTGGTTAATCAGAATTATTTTCAAACTATATTTAGAAATTGTGTTATTTCTTGATTTACACTTTGTCTACAGACACAGAGGAAAACAGCAAAATTATAGCAGAGATTATCATATACTCACATTAACCAGATTCTTCCCCAAATTATATATACATCCTGATGGTTTAAGAAATTATAATATTTAATTTTTAAGCTCAGAAATTGAGCAACTCAATTAAAATAATAAATCTTGTTTGTTATCCATGTTGGGGATTTTTTCTTCTGCCATACTTTTAGCTGTGATAACTCACTGTTTTCTTTCACTCTCTATTTCTCTGTCTCCCTCTGTCATGTCCCAGGTGTGTGCTTATTATACATGAACATTTCCATTGATTAGGAATGGCCCACAGCTCTCTGTCAATATCTGAGCATTGTTACACTTGACCAAGGGATCAAATGTAAAAATATCCTAAGGAAATGAGATGGACTCTAAGTAAATTCCTTAAACACAAATATAGGGCTAAAATGACATAACTCTTGTGTTTTATTTTCTTCTACATTGAATCTCAGAATACAGTTGAGTTTCTGTAAGTGTGTGTGTGAGAAAGAGAGAGAGAGAGAGCCTAAAATAAAAGCTATTTTTGTGTTTTGGTGAAAAGCAAAATCACAGAAAATGATCTTTTTTTTTTTTATCTCTGTATGGAAGTGATCTTTAGAAATGAACTTTGCCCAACAAAAGATCCATAGAATTCTAAAGAATGAATAACCAGATGTGTATTTTCATATTGGATTGGTTGATGAAATCCCTAATAAAGTATAGGATTAGAAAACAAAATTTAAAGAGCAAACATAATATAGTTTTTGCAAAGATAATTTTATGATGGCTATAAGTAGCTATTACTTTACAAAGCAATAAAATCATAGTAGATATAATAAGACTTGGTATAGGTCAGAAATACTGGATGTTTGTATCAGAAATGTTGAATATCTAAAAGTATTCTACCTTGTACAGCTGTCATTTTCTCCACAGAACCTATTATTTTGTAGATTGTGATTAAAAGCTACATTTAAAAAAAAAACCTTTTAATTATAATTATATTCATACAGATGCTATAGTTTGGAGCCCTAATACTGCCAGGTTTTCATTAACTGCTACTATCTGTTACATCAAAATTGTTCTTTTATATTTAAAATGTAACAGCTTTCGTAACAAATAATTCCATGAAACATAGTACTGTGGATAATTATTCATATACTAGTCTTTAGGAACAGTTATGTGGCTATCAGAATTATCTGCTCATTCACATACAATGTCCTTGAAATGAATAGACTAAAAAAATAATAAGGCTTTTAAAATGCACTTATATAGAGATTAACTTTCTAATATGAATATAAATGTTATGAAGCCAATTCCAAAGCTTGAGATACTGACTAATTGTGTGGATATTTCATTTGAAAGCTGTGGTGCTTGAAGTACTTGGACATACTTTATTTCTTTAAATGAATCCATTGGAAGCCAATATTCTACCTATATTATATGAAATAGTTCGGCATTCTTAAATTTAACTCCATATGGTTAAGTATATATAGATTTGATAAATGAATGTAGCAAAAGTAAAAAGATAGCAAAATAATTGCTTTCTAATAACAGAATCAGAAAATGCTATCAAATGTCAATATAAAAAGTTCTAGTTCAAGATGGAGATGCAGAAAGACTCTGAACTCACCTCCTCCACAGAATACACCAAATTAAACCTATCTCTGAAACCACTCCTCTTAAAGAGGAACCGAGGGCTGACTGAACAGCTACTCAACAACCTAAGATAGAACAGCCGCAAAATAGCATGAAAGATGGATACATGGTTTAAATGAGTAACTAGTATATACAGCCACAGCTCCAACTGACCAGCAAAGGTCTCTAAGCACACGTGGTCTACACGGGGAACACCATACAGACTACTCCTTCGACTTTAGAAGTAGCCATTTCACCTAATCCATAGAAACACACATAGAAAGGCAAACAAAATGGAGAGGGAGAGGAATATGCTCCAAAGAAAGAACAAGGGGGAAAAAAAAAAACTCAAAAAAAGCAATACGTGAAACAGAGATAAACAATATTCCTGATAAAAAATTTAAAGTAATGACATAAAGATACTCAATGGACTAGAGAAAAGAATGGAAGAATACAGTGAGAACTTCAATAAAGAAATACAAAATATTAAAAAGAACAAATCAAGCTAAATAATACAATAACAAATAAAACACGCACACACACTGTAGGGAATTAGCAGTAGATTAAAGGATGCAGAGGAATGTGTCAGTGATCTGGAAGACAAGGTAATGGAAAGAACACAAGCTGGATGGCAAAAAGAGAAAACAAGTTTTAAAAATATGAGGATTAAGAGATCTCCTGGACTACCTCAAGTAAATAAACATTTGCATTATAGGGGTCCCAGAAGAATATGAGAGAAAGATAAAGAACAATTATTTCGAGAAATAATAACTGAAGTCCAAGAAGAACAGAGAATTCCAAACAAGATGAACCCAAAGAGGTCCACACCATGGCACATGATAATGAAAATGTCAATGGTTAAAGATAAAAAGAGAATCTTAAAAGTAGCAAGAGAGAAAAAAAAAGTTACCTCCAAGGGAAAACTTATAAGGATATCAGCTGATTTTCAGCAGCAAATCTGCAAGCCAGAGGGAGTGCTATGATACATTCAAAGTGTGAAAGGAAAACACCTACAACCCCAAATACTCTACCTGACAAGGTTGTCATTCAGATCTGTAGGAGATATAGCGAATTTCCCAGACAAATATAGTTTATCACCACTGAAACAGCTTTACATGAAATTTACAGGAAGTTCTTTAAGCAAAAATAAATAGCCATAAATAAACATAAGAAAAATATGAACAAAAAGATGTAAAATGTGACAACACAGACATAAAATGTGGACAATGGAGTAAAAAGGAAAGAGAAGGGGAAAAAGAAAAATGAAGATTTTTTTAAAAGAATGTGTTTGAACTTAAATGACCAAATTAATATGGACTGATATTTATTTGGGATATTATATATGAACTTCATTGTAATCATAAATCCAAAACCTATGATACATAAAAAATAAAGAGAAAGAAAGCCAAACACAATAAATACTCACTGATCACAAAGTAAGAAAGACAGGAAAGGAAGAAAGAAGGACTACAAAACAACCAGAAATGAAATTTAAAAAATGACAATAGGTATATATTTATCAGTAATTACTTTAAATGTAAATGCCTAAATAATCCAATCAAAAGACAGAGAGTGGCAGAATGAATTAAAAAGAACAACAAGCTTATTTATATGCTGTTTACAATAGACTCACCCCAGATCTAAAGATGCATACAGACTGAAAGTGAAGGGATGGAAAAACATTCACCATTAAATCGAAGTGGAAAAAAAAAGAATCCAAGGTAGCAATACTTAGATAAAACAGACTATAAAATGGGGCATTACATAATGATAAAAAGATCCAACAAGAGGATATAACAGTTGTAAATATCTATGCACTTACCACTGGAGTACCTACATACATAAATACAGAAATTGATAGTAATACAACATTAGTAGGGGACTTTAACACCCTACTTACATCAATGGATAGATCATCCAGATAGAAAATCAATCTATGTCTTTGAATGATACATTGGACCACATGGACATAACAAGTAAATAAACAACATTCCATTCCACCCAAAGAACGGAATACACATTCTCCAGAACAGTACATACAGAACATTCTCCAGAATAGATCATGTATTAGGCCATAACACAAGCCTCAATAAATTAAAGAAGAGTGAAAACATACCATGCATCTTTTCTGACCATAACAGTGTGAAACTAGAAATAAATCACAAGAAAAAAACTGGAAAATACACAAACATGTGGAGACTAAACAACATGATACTATAAAATCAATGGATCAATGAAGCAATCCAAGAAGAAAATTTAAAAAATATATGGAGACAAATAAGAATGAAAGAATGAAAACACAACTATCCAAGATATTTGGGACACAGTGAAAGCAATTCTAAGAAGGACGTATACAGCAATACAGGCCTGCTTCAAGAAACAAACAAACAAAAACTCAAATAAACAATCTAACCCAATGCCTAAATAAACTAGAAAAGAAGCGGGGGGGAGCCCAAAGTGAGGAGAAAGGAAATAATAAAGATCATAGCAGAAATAAATCATGTAGAGACTTAAAAGAAGAAAAAAAATAATGCAACCAAAATCTGGTTCTTTGAAAAGAGAAACAGAATTGACAAACCCATACCCAGACTCATCAAGAAAAAAAGAGAAAGGAAACAAATAATGAAAATCACAAATGAGATAAGAGTAGCAACTAACACCACAGAAATACAAATATTTATGAGAGAATACTAATGAAAAATTGTATGCCAACAAACTGGACAACCTAGAAGAAATTGATAAAATCCTAGAAACATGGAATCTTCCAAAATTAAACTAGGAAGAAGTGGAAATTCTGAACAGACCAATTACAAGTAACAAAATTGAAATGATAATCAAAACATTAAAAAACAAAAAATAAAAGTCCAGGACTAGATGGATTCACAATTACATCCTATCAGATGTTCAAAGAGAGTGAATACCCACTCTCCTCAAAGTATTCCAAAAAACAGAAGAGGAAAAAAAAGCTTCCAAATAAATCGTATGAGGCCAGCATTACATTGATACCAAAACCAGGTAAAGACACTACAAAAAAAAAAAAAAAAGGAAAGAAAGCTATAGTATAATATCCCTCATGAACATAAATGCAAAAATCCTCAACAAAATATTAGCAAACCGAATCCAACAATACATTATAAAATACCATTCACCATGTTCAGATGGGATTTACTCACAGGATGCAAGAATAGTCTGATATCCTCAAATCAATTTATATCATACACCAAATCAACAAAGTAAAAATCATGGGATCATCTCAATAAACGTAGAGAATAAATTAAGAAGATTCAACATCCATTCATGATAAAAACTCTCAACAAATGAGATTAGAGGGAACATACTTCAACATAATAAGATATGGGATTAGAGGAAATATTCCTCAACATAATTAGGCTATATATGAAAAACCCACAGCTACTATCATCCTCAATGGTGAAAAACTGAGCGCTTTCCCTCTAAGGTTAGGAATAAGACAGATGTATACTCTCACCACTTTTATTCATCACAGTACTGGAATTCCAGCCACAGTGATCATACAAGAAAAATAAGTAAAATGTGAGACCCAAACAATCAAAATCCTAAAAGAGAACACAGCTCTTAATTTTTCTGACATTGGCTGTAGCAACATTTTTTAGGTATATCTCCTGAGGCAAGGGAAACACAAGCAAAAATAAACAATTGGGACTACATCAAAATAAAAATTTAAGCAAAACGAAACTCTGAACAAAATTAAAGAACAACCTTCTGAATGGGAAGATATTTCCAAAAACATATCTGATAAAATGTTAGTATGCAAAATACATAAATTATTATACAACTCAACACCTTAAAAAAGAATATAATTAAAAAATGAGAAGATATAAATATATGTTTCTCCAAAGAAGACATACGAATGGCCAACAGACACATAAAAAGATACTGGACATCACTCATCATCAGGGAAATGCATATCATAACCACAATGAGATATATACTGTTAGAATAGCTATAATCAAAAACTAAAGAAATAACAAGTGTTGGTGAGGATGTGACAAAAGGAACCCTCATACAGTGTTGGTGGGAACGCAAAGTGGTGCAGCCACTGTGGAAAACACTATGAAGGGTCCTCATAAAAGTTAAAAATACAATTATCATATGGTCTAGCAATTTCATTACTGGGTATTTACCCAAAGAAAACAAAACCAGTAATTTGAAAGGATATATGCACCCCATGTTTATTGCAGCATTATTTACAATAGACAAATTATGAAAGTACTCCAGTGTCCATCAAGAGAGGAAAGCACAAGGATTAAGTGATACACACACACACACACACACACACACACACACACTGAAATATTACTCAGCCATAAAAAGAGAATGAAATCTTGTCATTTGCAACAACATGGATACATCTAGAGAATATAACATTAACTGAAATAACTCAGAGAAAGAAAAATAGTATATTATTTCACTGATATGTGAAATTTAAGAAACAAATGAGTAAAAATAGAGACAAAGCAAAAAAGAGACTCTTCACTGCAGAAAACAAGAGAGAAATTTGTTTCTCTTAATAGAGAAAACAAATTGACAGTTACCAGAGAGGATGTGTGGGGGGATGGGTAAACTAGGTGAAGGGGTTTAAGAGAAAGACTTTTCTTGAGCACTGAGTAATGTACAGAATTGTTGAATCACTATACTATACATGTGAAACTAATATAACTAATTGATATAGTTAACTACTGTTAACTATACTCGAATTAATTTTTTTAAAATACATTAAATTAAAAAAATTAAAAGATATAAGAGGCATCCATATTGATAAAGAATAATTTGTAGATGACGTGATAGTATACATAGAAAATCTTGAAGATTCCACCAAAAAATTACTAGAAGTAATTAATTCATCACAGTGTCAGGATACAAAATTAATAACCAGAAATCGGTAGCATTTCTATACACTAACAATGAAGTTACAGAAAGAAAAATAAAAAAAAACATGATTTGAAATTGCACCAAAAAGAATATCTAGGAGTAAACTTAAAGAGCTGAAAGACCTGTACTCTGAAAACTATAAAACACTAACGAAAGAAATCAAAGATGATACAAATGGAAAGATACTCTATGTTCATGCACTGGAAGAATTGATACTGTCAACATGTCCATTTTACCCAAAGCAATCTACAGATTCAATGCAATCCTTATCAAAATACCAACATTTTTCACAAAATGAGAACAAGTGATACCCTATAGAACCCTAGAAGGTCCTGAATAACCAAAGCAATCCTGAGAAAGAACAAGCTGGAGATATCACAACTCCAGATTTCAAGATATATTCAAAAGCTATAGTAATCAAAACAGTATGGTACTGGCACAAAAATAAACACATAGATGAATGGAACATAACAGAGAACCCAGAAATAAGACCACATTTATATGGTCAATTAAAATATGACAAAGGCAAGAATATCCAATGGAGAAAAGACAGTCTTTTCAGTAATGTGCTGGGAAAACTGTACAGCTACATATAAAAGAATGGAACTGTACTGCTTCCTAACACCGTACACAAGAATAAACTAAAAATGGATTAAGACCTAAATGTGAAACCTGAAACCATAAAAATCCTAGAAGAGAACACAGGCAGTAATTTGCCTGACATTAGCCATAGTAACATTTTTCTACATAAGCCTCCCAAGGCAAGGGAAACAAAAGCCAAACAAACAAACAAACAATTGAGGATACATCAAAATAAAAATCTTTTGCCCAGCAAAGGAAAGCATCAAGAAAACAAAACAAAACAAAAAACCCAACATAATGAATGGAAGAAGATATATAGAGTAAAAGGAACCTTTGTGCATGGTTAGTACGAATGCAAATTGGTGCATCTATTGTAGAAAACAGTATGGACTATCTTCAAAAAATTAAAAGAGAAATATCATATGGTCAATAATTCCA
>NC_048237.1:19536835-19649402 GCF_002007445.2 Ailuropoda melanoleuca
CAAACAAACAAACAATTGAGGATACATCAAAATAAAAATCTTTTGCCCAGCAAAGGAAAGCATCAAGAAAACAAAACAAAACAAAAAACCCAACATAATGAATGGAAGAAGATATATAGAGTAAAAGGAACCTTTATGCATGGTTAGTAGGAATGCAAATTGGTGCATCTATTGTAGAAAACAGTATGGACTATCTTCAAAAAATTAAAAGAGAAATATCATATGGTCAATAATTCCACTAATGGGTATTTACCCAGGGAAAATGAAATCACTAACTCAAAAAGATATATGCATCTATGTTTGTTGCAACATTATTTACAATAGCCAAAACATGGAAATAACCTAATTGCCCATCAGTGGAAAAATAGATAAAAATGATGTGATACACACACACACACACACACACACAAACATACACACTGGAATATTACACAACCATAAAAGAGGATGAGATTGTGCCAGTTGAGACAACATGGTTAGATCTAGAGGGTACTTTGCTAAGTGAAATAAGTCACACTGGGAAAGACAAATACCATATGATTCCCCTCATAAATGGAATCTAAAAAATTATTAAAGAAAAAGCAGAATCAGAACTATAAATACAGAGAACAAACTGATGATTTCCAGAAGGGAGGGGGTAGTGGGTTAGGCAAAATGGGTGAAGGGGAGAGGGAAACACAGGCCTCCAGTTATAGAATGAGTAAGTCACAGGAATAAAAAGCAAATAATAAGGAATACAATTAGTGATATTCTAATAGCAATGTAACAGGACTTGGTAGCTGTACTTGTGGTGAACATAAAATAATGTATAAACTTGTCAAAACACTAAGTTGTAAACCTGAAAGTAGTGTAACGCTGTGTGTCAACTATACTCAAAAATAAAAGTCAGTATAAAAGTCATTAACAATAATTTCATTAGCATTTATTGCAGCTGGAAAAAATATTAATTTGTATAATAATACATTTAAAATATCTTAAGTTTTATCATTGGTTTGAAGCAAGCAGTATGTGCTTGCAAAAATAGTGTCTATATATAAAGGAATGTTTGCATCTAACTGTAAAGGCAGGTATCATATAACTCCAATTTTATTGCAAAACAGTGTTTGTCATAATGCACCAAGACATCAAGGGTTCAGTCAAGTAAAAACTCAGCCAACTCTTCCTTTTCATTTTTTCCTTCAATAATCCACAGATTCTTTTATTGCTTTTCTAATCCAATCCAAAATACTATAGTAACTCCACTAGTAAATATATGAATATAATCATCTCTGAGATTCTTACATTAAAAAAGTAGTGATAAAATTATCACTTTGATCACTAATTTTGAGTAGAACATGTTAAATATGTTCAATCATACTTAAACTGTACACTTTCTTAAGAACATAACGTATTTTTTCCCTCTGTTTAGTACTGCTGTTTAACAGACTTAAAGAAACGTTATTGGGCTTAAAATTCCAGTTATTTTCCAGCTTAATTTTCCTGATAGCGATGTGACTATTTCCTCAGGTGCTGACAATGAAATGCTGGCAATAAAGTTACATTTCTTTTTATTTTTTAATATTTATTAACTTTTTATTATTTATTTATTTATTTAATTTTTTAAAGCATTTTATTTATTTGACAGAGAGAGACAGCCAGCGAGAGAGGGAACACAAGCAGGGGGAGTGGGAGAGGAAGAAGCAGGCTCCCAGCGGAGGAGCCCGATGTGGGGGCTCGATCCCAGAACGCCAGGATCACGCCCTGAGCTGAAGGCAGACGCTTTATGACTGCACCACCCAGGTGCCCCTAACTTTTTATTTTTGTTTAAGTCCTTATTTAGATTTCAGTTAGCTAACATACAATGTTATGTTAATATTAGTTTCAGGTATACATAATGTGAGTCAACACTTTCATACAACACCTGTGCTCATCACAGCAGGTACGCTCCTCAATCATCATTTCTCTTCACTCTGTCAATTCCTCCACTGTAACTGAAGAGATCGGCCAGAATACACTTCTTACTGAAAGAAGTTGTTGTAGAAGATTACTGATTCAAATCACTTTCTAAATGATACAGGATTATTTCATAACTTAATATAAGACACTCAGAGATAACACGCTTGGAATTCTGGAGTTTATGTAAAAGTAATTAGAAATTTGCATTATAAACTATTTTAAATAAGATGGTCCTTAATTATACAAATCAAGTTGAATGAAATTGAAATCACTTCAGGTCCATTCTCCTAAACATTTTACTTTACTGGATGGATCTCATTTTTAGCACATATATTTTTTATTTTATTAGTTTGATTTGAGAAATAAAACTCTGGGTAAATTTGAATAAAATTATTCCAAGATGTTAAGTTGTTATCTTGTAAAAAACAGGTAGTCTATCAACTATGTACTCACATTGTTATATTTGTGCATTATATGAGTGAAAAATAACACTATGGGTAAATAGTGTTTATTTACAATGCTTATTCTCTTTGGACTTTTTCCTTTGGACTCATTTACCCTTAATTCTCCTTTTCTAAATTATTCTCAAAACTTTTGTATTCAAATGCATTAGATTAAATTTGTCTATTACAATATTATAAAACATTTAGAAATTTTTACCTCCACCTATCACTAGGTGGATTTCATAGTCTGAATTTTTTTTTTTTTTTCAATTTATGTTGCTAAGGATTCCAATGTCTGGTATGGAGAATTCAAACACAACTCATGAGCCCAGTCAAAAATAGCCTTAAATTCAAAGCATCTAGTAATGTAAACATAAATATATTGCCTTCATATTTTGAAATTGAGCAACAAGGTGGACTGTTAATGTCTATACTCAGTTAAGGAATATTCACAGCAAAATAAAGTAATTTTTTATAGTCCATTATTATATCCCATAATAAGAAAATAACAGTCTTCGGTATAACAGAATTGAGCATATGAAACAGAGCTAATAAGTGGTTTGTGAAAGTATTATTTTTGAGCCACTTAACAAGTAAATAATAAGATTGTGTGTGTGTGACTTATACTAGAGTAAATAAAACAGAAAATTCAGATGTCACCAATGAATCTTCAGCATAAAGCAATATGAATTTCATGCCTTCCACTGATTTCCCTCCAAAGGGAGAAATGGGCATGTAGTTTACTTCCATTAAGACAAAGGAGCTCAAAGAATGCAATTTTCTTTCCCTCCTCCCTCCCCCACTTCCTCTCTTCTCTCTTCCCTTCCCCTTCCTTCCTTCCTTCCTCCCTTCATTCCTCCCTCCCTCTCTCCTTCTCTTCCTCCCTCCCTTTCTTTCCTTCTAGGACCAAGAGTTTACCAAGTTTCTACCTTTTATTAAATACAAAAAATAAAAAGTCCGTCCATAAAAATTCCTATTCTATACTAAGTGATGAGCTTTATAACTGAATAACAGTAATGAAACTATTATTTTCTAAATTAGTTCATGTATTTTAAAATAATACTGTTGGGGCGCCTGGGTGGCTTAGTTGGTTAAGCATCTGCTTTTGGCTCAGGTTGTGATCTCAGGGTCCTGGGAGTGAGCCCCATGTCCAGCTGCCTACTCAGTGGGGAGTCTGCTTGTCCCTCTCCCTCTCTCCCTTCCCCCTGTTCATGGTCTCAATCTCTCTCAAATAAATAAAATTTTAAAAAATAATAAAATAATACTATTAAATTTTAGACTTGACTTTGTCTAAGTAAATCAGATATTAAATAACACAGGCAGAATTTAAATATTTCTAACTGGTCTTAATTTTGTAAAAGACTCTAAAGGTCTTTGTTTGAAAACAGAGCTAACTAAATTATAATTGTTAAAATGTCAGATATCTTCAGGTTTCTGTCATTATGGTAAACAGTAAAAAAACTGGATGTAGTAATCCTGAAAATTTAATTGGCTTTTCCAAGAGTACTTGCTTTGGAAATATCTGTACTATAAGACTTTTTAATGAATATATTTCAAATAAAACACAAACATGTTTGACAAGATAAATCATAGAATGCTAGATTAGAAAAAGGTAGTTGCAGATCATGCTGTGTAAATTTTATTTCATAATAAAAAGAATCAAAGAATATCAGAGACTACTTCTAGGAGCAATGCAGGTTAGTAGCATAAGGAATACTACAAACTAAATCAGATTCTGCTGTTCCATGAATAACCTGAGCAGGATTAATTGAATGAAAAGAAATATATAAATATGACAAGTATAAAAAGTTTCTTTCTGTAAACATCTCTTTGACCTTAAAATCAGTGGTGAAATAAATCAAGGACGTGTTCTATACCAGCAACTCTGAGGATTACTCAAGCTCTCCTTGGTTTAGTTTAGTTTTGTCTGCAGGTTTGTATGTCTGTTTTCTGATTAAATATCAACTTACAGCAAATAGAGTAACTGCTATAAAGAGTTTTATCCTTCTCTCAATTTCTTCTTCCAGTTAGCATTACTACACTCTTTTTTAGATACTGTCTTAATCTTTAATTATTGTTCTATTATTGTCCTTGGGGGAAAACATCTACTATTGCCTACTCATTTTTTTTCCTCTGGTGCCTCAGATTCCCTGTGGACTATATTATATCTTGTTGAGGTTGCATTTTCTAGTTGCCTTTGATGGCTTTCTACTCCAAGGGTCCTACAAAGATCAGAATATCTAGCTGCCTCATTTCCCGTGGCAATTAGGATACTTTTCTTCCTATGTTACTGTCATGAAATGATTTTAGTGAATGAAAGCTATCAAATTATTCTACTTTCACACTTCTGTTCTTTTAATGATTTAAAATAATGAAATGTCTGGGGTGCCTGGGTAGCGCAGTCGTTAAGTGTCTGCCTTTGGCTCAGGGCAAGATCCCAGTGTTCTGGGATCGAGCCCCGTATCAGGCTCCTCTGCTAGGAGCCTGCTTCTTCCTCTCCCACTCTGTCTGCTTGTGTTCCATCTCTCGCTGGCTGTCTCTGTCAAATAAATAAATAAAATCTTAAAAAATAAATAAATAAAATAATGAAATGTCTAATATAGCTTCTACTCATATTTAGTCTTTTTTTGTTATCCTAATTTTTCAGTGCCTTTTATAATCTCAATTATTTAATTTCTAATTTTAAAATGCAAAGGATAATCATAAATTTCCTTCATTCCTTTTGAAAATATAAATTCTTTATCAGAATTAGATTATAAAATAAAACTCTGTGAATCTAATCTGATATTTACCAAAAGTCAATTATTAATATTTATATGTTTTATTCCTGGTGCATATTTCATATTAACATAAAATTGTAGTTATAATAAGGTTATTTTATCTTTATATAATAAAATTACCTATTTTGTAATACAATGGGATTTGCTTAAATTATATATAATAAAATATATAATTAAAAATATAATTGTTATAAAAATAATATATATTATATGCAAATTATTGTTAATTATCACCATCATTTTCTCAAAAATGACTTTGAGTAAACCAAGGATTAAAAGTATGATTGAGTATTATTTTTAATAATATTTATGTTTATATTTCTATAGAGACCATTTCTATATATATTATATCTAGATCAGAAGTATAATTATTGAAATTTTAAAGGTGAAAGCTGAGAGATATAAATTATTTATATTATTAATCTACAAAATTTTTGGCCTAGTCTTATATGAAGCAATTTTATCTGTCCAATCTTTTCTAATAAAAATCTCTTTTAATTGCCTGTATTCTGTCAATCTTAGACCAGTTGATACATTTCCTTTAAATCTCAGTCTAATCAACATTTGCACAGCAATATTTCCCTGTTAAGATAGTGTCAACCCTTTACTTTATAGGTTATTATAACCCATCATTATGTTATAACAGCACTTTTTATAGCTATAATTTCTATTGCATGATTTTTCAATAACATATATTAGCTCCAGACAGAAGACTATAAGCTATAAATTTGATCTAAGATAATCTACTATTCATTCACTCATCCATTTCTTTTTTTTAATGATGTATTTCCTGTGCCCAAAACATAGCTGCTGCTAAGTAAGGACTTGATGAAAGAATGAGAATATGTAACTGACCTTGAGATAGGATCACGAATGGCATTATCATTTGTTTCACAAGTTAAACATTTGGTCACTGTTTCCTTTTAACAATGCTGGGTCCTTTGCATTCTTAATATATTTTTTGAAACAGCCTGTCAATTCTTTCAAAAAAGCTTGTTGAGATTTATATCTGGATTTTGTTGGTTCTTTGTGTCAATTTGCAGAGAACTGACATCCTAACAATATCAAAACTTCTAGTCAATGAAAATGGTAAATTTTCCTTTAGGTAATTTTTTGAGCAATATCCCCATAATTTTTAGAATATAGTTCATGCACATATTTTAAATTTAATCCTAAATATTGTTATACTACTATAAATCATATTTTAATGTTATTTTCCAGTTATTACTATTGCATAAAAATACAAATGATTTCTGGGGTGACTGAGTGGCTGAGTTGGTTAGGCACCCAATTCTTGATTTCAGCTCAGGTCATGATCTCAGGGTCCTGAGACTGAGCTCCACATCAGGCTCTGTACTCAGTGGGGAGTCTGATTGAGATTCCCTTCCCCTGCAATTGCCCCTCCCCCTGCCTGCCGCACTTTCTCTACAAAATAAATAAATAAGATCTTTAAAAACATAAAAGTAGGGGCGCCTGGGTGGCACAGCGTTTAAGCGTCTGCCTTCGGCTCAGGGAGTGATCCCGGCGTTATGGGATCGAGCCCCACATCAGGCTCCTCTGCTAGGAGCCTGCTTCTTCCTCTCCCACTCCCCTGCTTGTGTTTCTTCTCTCGCTGGCTGTCTCTATCTCTGTCAAATAAATAAATAAAATCTTTTAAAAAAAATAAAAAAAAAACATAAAAGTAACTGAAAACAGGGTTTTGAAGAGGTATTTGCACACCCATGTTCAGTACAACATTATTCACAGTAATCAAGAGGTGAAAGTAACCTAAGTGCCAATCAATAGATGAATGGATACACAAATGTCCTATATACATAAAAGGATTATTATTCAGCCTTAAAAAATAAGGGAATCCTACCATTTGTGACAACATGGATGAACCTAGAAGATGTTATACTAAGTGAAATAAGCCAAACATAGAAAAACAAATACTGTATGATATCAATTATATGAGGAATCTAAAATAGTCAAACTCGTGGTAGTAGAGAGTAGAATGGTGGTTGTCAGGAACTGGGGGAAGGTATTAGTCAAAGGGTACAAAGTTTCAGTTACACAGAATGAATAAGTCCTGGAGATCTATTATACAGCATACAGACTATAGTTAACAATATTGTCTTGTATATTTAAGTCCCTGAAATGGGCTAAGAGGATAGATCTTATGTTGTGTTCTTACCACACACACCGTCCTCTTCCTCCTCCTCATCATAGTAATAGTAATAATAGAGAGGGTGAGAAACTTTTGGTGGTAACAGATATGTGTATGGTATAGATTGTTGTGGTAGTAACATGGATGTATATACTTATTTCCCAAGTCTTCAATTTGTGTTCATTAAATATGCACAACTTTTTCTATTTCAATCATTCCTCAATAAAGTGGTTTAAAAAATACAAGTAACTGTAATTTCTAAAGACTCATGTAACCTGAAGAAAAATTAAAATGAAGACGTAATATTATTTGTGAGTAGAGTTTTGTTTCTTACTTTCTAATCTCTGTATTTTTTATTTCTTCATCTTACCTTATTTAAATGGATAAAACTTCCAGTACAAGATTGAACTGGTTGTAATCTAAAAGGAAAGTCTTTAAGCCTTCATCATTAAGTATGACATAGTTAAAGCTTTTCCAAAGTGTTCTTAATCGGGTTATGCTTTTTTTTTTTTTTAAACCAATCCAGGGAACAGTAAATGCCAATGCCCTTGGGAAGCAAAAATTTGTACTGTAAAACAGAAGTACAGATGGGACTGGAGTATAGTGGATGTGACAGTATTTATGTGTTTTTTAGTGTATATTATTTTTAAGTATTACCTATTTTTAATTGCTAAGTATGTATATTCATTTATCATTTAGCAAGCTTATTATACTTCCTTATTGGTTATAACCACTTATTCTCATTGGATTATATAAACATTACCTGTAATCTTTAAATATTTTTTTCATGTTCATGATTAATATTTTTCTTCTCTAATCAAATTGGTTAAAACTTTTAGAACACTGTGGAAATCATCTTGTTTTATTTCCAACTTGAATGTATTCATTTCTCGTTTCTCTACCTAAATTTTAGATAGTGAGGCTTTATCACAGTTAGGTAATGATGCTTATGAGGAATGCTGAAATTTTTCATTTCCCTCTGAATAATGAAGCCAATATGCTAATAATATATATATTTTGTATCTTCCCAAATTGTAATGGTATGAATGATTAGGATTTATGTTGCCAACAAACAAGGTACTAACTGTGACTATTAGTTTCTTTTGGGTGAAATAACCCTATTCTACAGTTGGAGTGTTATTGTGCACAGTTCCTAACAAAATGTGAAGAACTTAGAATAAATACATTTAGTGTGTCCCTGCTGAACAAATGTAAAATTTCATTTCCTTAATTTATTTTTCTATGAGATAAATATACCTTATTGAATATGAATCAATTTTTGCCTCTTATTCTCCAGATTTCATCTGTAAAATCACTTCTTCAGGCAAGTCTTTTATAACTCTCAGGATTCTGCAAGCACCTACGAAAGCCAATTGGTTGCTCTTGTTCTAGTATGGGGAAATCGGAGTACCTACCTACCCGGTGTATGCCCACACATGTCTTGAGTCATAGAGAATGGTGCAAGAGAAGTGTAATTAGAAAAACTTGCCACTGATTCTGACACTTCTAGGTAAGATGTACATAATTAAAATAAAAATTGTAAAATATTTTATCCTCCTTGATGTCTACATATATTCAAACACTGCTGTATAGTGTAGCACTTGAGGTTTTTGTTTTGTTTTTTTTTAGGATTTTATTTATTTATTTGACAGAGACAGCCAGCGAGAGAGGGAACACAAGCAGGGGGAGTGGGAGAGGAAGAAGCAGGCTCCCACCGAAATAAGCAGAACAGTCATTCTAAAAAACTTCAACCAATTTACATTTGGTATAAATTCAGTATAAACCCTCCAGGTAAAATTAGATGAGCATTTCCTAAGCTGTTTCAGAAAATTTTAATAGTTAACATTTATAATTAACTATTATGATGTTAATAGTTTGTAGATATGATCAGGGTATGATCATCAATTGAGGTATGGAAAATGTTACTTACTAAATCCCCATTGTGGAGATTTAAGATATACTTTTAAGATAGTAAAAGAAAAAAAGAGTTTAAACAAATATTTAACTTACTTAACCATTAAACAAAAGAAATAATACATTCTATGTTAGTTTTCTACTCCCTTTGAAATGCATATTAATAATACCATAGCCTACAATGGCACTTTGAATTATAAAGAAAAGATGTTTAAGTATTTGACTGAAATATCTCTATTTTGGGGCGCCTGGGTGGCACAGCGGTTAAGCGTCTGCCTTCAGCTCAGGGCGTGATCCCGGCGTTATGGGATCGAGCCCCACATCAGGCTCCTCCGCTGGGGGCCTGCTTCTTCCTCTCCCACTCCCCATGCTTGTGTTCCCTCTCTCGCTGGCTGTCTCTATCTCTGTCAAATAAATAAAATCTTTAAAAAAAAAAGAAATATCTCTATTTTGTTTTATTTTATGAAGACTTTACTTGCCTTGAGAGAGTTAAAGAAGTTTTACAAAAGGATATTTAGCATATTTTTTGTACTATAATTGATTTGAACACTGACTTTAAACTTTATTGGCATCAAGATTATTTTAGAATATGGGTATTTATCTCAGAATTTCAAAATTCTAAGAGGTCTAATATAAAGCATTTTGCTTTTATAATAGTTTACCTCTGTTAATATTAACTTGAAATACTCTGCTTCTATTCCTTCTTTAAATATAAACAGATGTACCACAAATCTGTTTAGAAGCTAAAGCTTCAATTAAATTTAATGACTTTTCCTCTGTAGCAAAGGATGGAGGGCAGTTTCTAAATGAAGAAGATTCCTATCAAACTTAATTACTTCCTCTAGTACATGTTACATTATAGGTGATACAGATGTAACTATCCAACAAGGTAGTCTACTAATTGTATTGCCTAATAAAGTTGAGGTGAAGACTTTTAAATAAGGCAACCTGTATTTTAATTTGACACACCCACCCAGAGAGGTTTCTTCCTCCCCACCCCGTGGTGACCATATTAACCTGTTCATTTTAGACTGCATTGCTTTATATGCATATATATACACACATATGTGTATATATAAAAATCTGTTATATTTGTATATAATTATTACTACTATATATTAGTAATATAACTATAATATATATAGATATATCTACACGTATATCTATGTCTATATCTATATAAAACTTTTTAAGTTTAAGTTAGAATGCAGTTTGTTCTATTTATAGTGTTGGCAGGATGAGATAAAAGCTTAAAGCAGCCACTATAAAGCTGAGTTAGCCTTCCTTGTGGCTTTGGTATGGCTATGATGTATGTAAATGCCTGGATATTTGCTCCCTTCACCTGAGTTACCCCCAGAAATAAACATTGAGAAAGAAATTTACTTCAAGCCTTTTGGGTCCACAAGTGAAGGAAGGAAAGGAAGCCAATAAAAGGCACGTGGTTAGGGAGGCCCAATCCTACCAAGGAACTTTGAGAGGGAGCTTGAACATTTAGCTATCTTACCAGAGGGAAATGGAATATTTATTTGCCAACTACTATCAGTCATTGGTTGAAACCCACTCATGGAGTATATAAACTGCCCTTTGAAAGTACAATGGAGGTATCAAAAAAATCACCAGACACTAAGTTTCAGGCGTTTGAAACTGGAAGTTTTTTTGCTTGGTGTTCATAGATACAGTTAGGACCAAGAGTATATGGGAAGGTTGCTGAGAATGTCTCCTCCAGTTACTGACTGGAGCTCTCTTCTATGCATTATACAGAATTTAGTCAGGCTGTCTTACAAGATGGGTCCAAAATGGAGGCTAAGTGCAATCAAATCTTATCAAAACATTTTACTGGACATCTATGCCAATACCACCATAATTTATCTAATTTATATTTTATTTGAGAAAGACTACACAGAAAGATAAAAGAGAGTCTGATGAGGAAGGAGAATAAGCTTCCAGTACTACATTTGAAGAATTGCATATGAAAATAGAAATCTTTCATATTCTCTAAATTTTGGTACATGCTAAAGTATTTTCTGTTACCTTCTTAATTATTGCACTAATCTCTTCTATGAACAGATTTTTAGTTAAATATTATTTAAACACATTCAACTGATGACTGTCTTTAAACTCACATTGACCTCTTGATCCATATTTCCTAGGCTGTAATTCCTTCTGCTATAACCACTTTTGTAGCCCCAGGTTCCAGAAAAAATTAATGGTTAACAACTCAATTATTACTTGGGAGTTCCTTTCTGCTATATCAAGCTGAGTTGATATTTATAGAGTTATGTGAGATCTGAGTATGGCGATTTATAATGACACCAGGAACTAGGACACTTTAAAGTGAGGCAGTCTAATTAGATTTAAAGATTTAGGTTTGGAGAGAAGGCAAGAGAATGCCTCCTATATTGTTACTGGCAGTAGAAACAGATTAGTTTCAAAGGGCAATTTAACAACAGTGCTCAAAACCACTGGCTCATCTAATCCACTGGTAACAATTTAGCTTAATGATGGATATGCCTATGTCCACAAATA
Source organism: Ailuropoda melanoleuca (assembly GCF_002007445.2). Classification (NCBI taxonomy): domain Eukaryota; kingdom Metazoa; phylum Chordata; class Mammalia; order Carnivora; family Ursidae; genus Ailuropoda; species Ailuropoda melanoleuca. The sequence continues at coordinate 19,548,580 of NC_048237.1, forward strand.
TGTACTTTGAAAGATGTTTTCTGCAATATAGTTTGTATAGCTAAACATATCTAGAATGACTTAAATCAACAATAGAACAGTAAAACATATCAATGTAATCAAAGAAAAATGTCGAAACATACATGTTTAAAGAAAAGAAGTTAAATTTTTAAAACCTGATAACAATGTCCAAAATACACATACTGTTATCTATAATATATGCATTATTAAGTGTAAAAAGTAAAATGTATTAAAAATATGCTTAGATCATTCCTATTTGTGTAATTAAAAAAAAGATAAAAACATGCCCTTATTTGAGTTGATCTAGAGTCAGGGATAGGAGAAGAGAGATTTCAACTATGTATTTCAAAACTTTCCATATTGATTTTTTGTATCATATGCATTCATATAATTTATATGAAATACACTAAATCTCAAAGGATTATTCAGTTTTAATAAATTTCCATCCAGGTCACTATAGGAGGTACAAAGTAGGAACTTTAGTGTATTCAAAGTCTTCATCTGTTTTGAAAGGACAATTAAGACTCTGATAGTTTTATTATGCCACCAAATAAAAATGATGTCATATGAGTTATAGGAATATATAATACGTAAAAATTAATAAGTTCCTTTTGGAAATTTTCACTTGAGTTAATTTAACAATGCCAAAATTTAAATTTAAAGCAAAATATGCACTATAAAACTAAAGATTCTAACACGGTTGTAAAGTTACTGTAACTAATTTAAATAGGATATGTAGCATCAGTATTGCATTTGGTCATATTTAACTCTGGAGATGGAATTTTTTTAAAGCCATCTTTCACTTTCAAGCTTCCATAATTTCCATAAACCTTTTAATTTTGAAATAATAAAAGGGATTTTCTTTTTCCCTTTGGTGCATTTGTACCATTCCCCTCCTGGATTATTAAAATGTCATAGAAATGTCATTTATTAGATTATCCTGCCTCATTACACAAACATAAATGTCAATTGAGCAAATTCAACCAATCGGCCTGCTTCCTGCTTGTGTGCATCCCATTTTTGGGGATGCACCTTCACTGGCTAGGTCAACATAACATGCCAGTGAAAACAATGTATGGCTATTTGTTACCTTGCTGTTGAGACTGCAAATACTGCTAATAAAAGTCTCAGCACAATTTATTAAAAAATGACCACAAGAATGTGAAACACATTATTTCATATTATTTTCCTTCTATTAGAGACTCATAGGATTATTGAATCCACACTGAAAGATAACATATTAAGCCATAGTTACTACAGCACCCTAGATGACTGAGAAATCATGCATGGCTCCTAGGGATTCACTGTGAATTTTATATGGCACTTGCTATTTCATAGTAAAGACACTGTCCTACCTTATTAAAAAAAAAAAAAGTTTTGCTTGTTTGATTATTTAACTGAACTGCTAGATTTAAGAAGAGCATGAGACTAGATATTTTATACTCAGGAAGATAGCTACCAAAAAATAGATAAACAGAGATACAAGTAATGAAACATATGTGCAATGTAAAATATATATTTCTTGCATAAAGTGTCAAGCAACTGAACCAGAATACTCTACTCAGCAAGGCTATCATTCAGAACAGAAGGAGAGATAAAGAGTTTCCCAGACAAACAAACACAAGTTAAAGAAATTCAACACCACTACACCAGACTTACAGGGAATGTTAAGTGGACTCTGAGTGGAAAGGAAAGGCCAGAAGCAAGAGTGAGAAAAGTAAGAAGCACAAAAGCAGTAAAATTAAGTATATCTACAAAAGTCAGTCAAGGGATTCATAAAATAAAAGGATGTAAAGTAGGATACTATATAACTAAAGTATGGGGTAGAGGTAAGTAAAAATTTAGTCCTTTTAGAAAGATTCAAACTTAAGTGATCACTGAGTTAATATGGATTGCTATATGAATAAGATGTTATGTATAAACCAAATGGTAATCATAAATCAAAAACCAGTAATAGATATACAAAAGAGTAAAGAGAAAAAAAATCCAAGTATATCACTAAAGAAAGCCCGAACTATCAGAGAAAAGAGCAAGAGAAGAAAGGAACAGAGAAGAACTACAAAAACAACCATAAAACATGTAGCAAAATGGTAATATATACATACCTATCAATAATTATTTTGAATGTAAATGCACTAAACACAACAATCAAAAGATATAGGGTGACAGAAAGGATAAAAAGTCAAGACCCAGCTGTAAGCAGCCTATAAGATACTCACATCAGACGTAAAGACACGTGCAGATTGAAAGTGAAGGGATGGAAAAGCATTTATCATGAAAATGGAAGTGAAAAAAAAAAAAAGCCAGAGTAGGAATACTTATATTAAGCAAAACAGACTTTAGACCAAAGACCATCTCAAGAGACAAAGAAGGATACTATGTAACCATAAAGGAAACAATCCAACAAGAATATATAGCAATTGTAAAAATTTATGCACCTAACATGGGAACACCCAAACACATAAAGCAGTATTAACAAACATAAAGGAAATAATTGATAGTAATACAATAATAGCAGGGGACTTTAACACCCCACTCACATCAATGGATAGATCATTCAAACAGAAAATTAGCCAGTAATACATTACAACAGATAGAACAAGCAGATATATTCAGAGCATTCCATCCTAAAACACCAGAATATACGTTCTTTTAAAGCGGACATGAAACTTCCTCAGAATAGATCACATGTTATCAACAAACTCAAATTTCAACAAATTAAAAAAGACTGAAGTCATACCATGAACGTTTTCTAACCACAATGCTATGAAACTGGAAATCGGCCATAAGAATAAAACTGGAAAGAACACAAATACATGGAGGTTACATAACAATGAATAGGTCAGCCAAGAAGTCAGAGAAAAAAAATACATAGAGACAAATGAAAATGAAAACACACTGATCCAAATATTTGGGATGCAGCAAAAACTGTTCTAAGAGGGCATATTTAGCAATAAGTCCCTACATCAAGAAGCAAGAAAAATCTCAAGTAAACAACCTAACTTTACATCTAGAGAAGCTGGAAAAAGAACTACAACAAACAAAACACAAAACCAATAGAAGGAAGGAAATAATAAAGATTAGAACAGAAATTAACAAAATAGAGACTAAGAACACAATAGGATACATCCATGGAATCAGGAGCTGGTTCTTTGATGAGAGAAACAAAACTGATAAACCTTTAGCCAAACTTACCAAAGAAAAAGACAGGCTGAGAGAGAGAGAGAGAGAGAGAGAGAGAGAGAGAACTCAATAAAAAACACAATAAAAATAGAAGAGGAGATATAATAAACATCACCCTAAAAATACAAAGGATTATGAGAATATTATAAAAAAAATTATATGCCAACAAATTGAACTCAGGGAAAAAAGGGGTAATTCCTAGCACCATATAATCTCCTAAAACTGAGTAAGATACAGAAAATTTGAAAAGACCAATTACTAGCACTGAAATTGAATCAGTACTCAAAAACTCCCAACAAACAGAAGTCTGGACCCAAAGGCTTCACAGATGAATTCTACCAAATGTTTAAGTTGGTACCTATTCTTTTCAAACTGTTCCAAAGAAAAAAAGAAGAGGAAGGAAAGCTTCAAAATTCATTCTATGAGGCAAAATTGTCCTGATGCCTAATCCAGACAAAGTCACTAAGGCACTACCAAAAAAACAAAAAAACAAACAAAAAAAACGAGAGAGAGAGNAAAAACGAGAGAGAGAGAAAAGAGGTAGAGAGAAAAAAGAAAGAACTACCAATATCTCTGATGAACATAGTTGCAAAAGTCCTCAACAAAATATTAGCACACCAAAACCACCAGTCCACTAATAAAAATCATTCACCATGATCAAGAGAGATTTATTCCTGGTATGCATGGGTGGTTCAAAAATCACAAATCAATCCTATCACATCAATTATCAATTATGACATCAAAAGGGAAAGGATAAAAACCATATGACCATTATATCAATAGACAGAGAAAAAACAACTGATAAAGTACAACATCCATTCATTATAAAAACCCTCAACAAAGTAGGTTTAGAGAGAATATAATAAAGGCCATATATGAAAAGCCCATAGCAGAGATCATTATCAATGGTGAAAAACTGAGAGTTTTTCTCCTAAGATCAGGAAAAAGACAAGGATGCCCATACTTTTACCCCTTTAATCAACAAAGTGCTGGAAGTCCTAGTCATAGCAATCAAACAAGAAGAAGAAATAAAATGCAATCAAAATTGGAAGGAAAAAGTAAAACTTTCACTATTTGCAGATAACATGATACTATACATAGAAAACCCTAAAGACTCCACCCAAAAATTTCTAGAAATGATAAATGAATTCAGTAAGGTTGCAGGATATGAAATCAATATACAGAATTTCTAATGCTAAAAATGAAGGAGCTGAAAGAGAAATTAAGAAAACAATTCCATTTAAAATTGTAACCAAAAATAATAAAATACCTAGGAATAAACTTAACCAAGGCGTGAAAGAACTGTACTCTGAAAACTACAAAACACTGATGAAAGAAATTAAGGATGATACAAACAAATGGAAAGATATGCCATTCTCATGGACTGGGAGAACAGATACGGTTAAAACAACAATAGTACCCAAAGCAAACTACAGATTTAATGCAATCCCTATCAAAATACAAACAGCATTTTTTTCACAGACCAAGAACAAATAATCCTTTAATTTGTATGGAACCACAAAAGACCTCAAATAACTAAAGCAATCTTGAAAAAGAACAACAACTAGAGGTATCACAATCCCAGATTTCAAAATATACTACAAAGCTGTAGTGAACAACACTGTATGGTACTGGCACAAAAAACGCCACAGATATCAATAACAAATTGAGAGCCCCAAATATACCCACGATTTTATGGTCAATTAGTCTTCGACAAAGGGATAAGAATGTGCACTGGAGAAGACAGTCTCTTCAACAAATGGTGTTGGGAAAACTGAACCATTTTCTCATACTATATATGGAAATAAACTCAAAATGGATTAAAGACCTAACTGTGAGACCAGAAACCATAAAAATCCTAGAAGAAAACTCAGTAATTTCTCTGACATTGGCAGTGGCAACATTTTTTAAGATGTCTTCTAAGGTGATGAAAACAAAAGCAAAAATAAACTACTGGAACTACATCAAAATTAACAGCTTTAGCACAGCAAAGGGAAACATCCATGAACTAACAATATACTGAATGGGAAAAGATATTTGCAAATGATATACCCTGTAAGGGGTTAGTATCCATATATATATGAAGGATTATTCAACACCAAAAAATATATATAATCCAATTAAAAATGGGCAGAAGACATGGACATTTGTCCAAAGAAGACATACAGATAGCCAACAAACACATGAAAAGATTTTCAATATCACTCATCATTAGGGAAATACAAATAAAAACCATAATGAGATATCACCTCACACCTGTAGAATGGCTAAAATCAAAACCACAAGATACAAGTGTTGGTGAGGATGTGAGAAAAAGGAACCCTCATGCACTGTCGGTGGGAATGCAAATGTGTGCAGTCACTGTGAAAAACACTATGGAGTTTCCTAAAAAAATTAAAAATAGAACTACCCTACAATCCAGTCATTGCACTACTATGTATTTACCCAAAGAATAACAAAACACTAATTGAAAAGCTATACGCACCCCTATGTTTATTGCAGCATTATTTACAGTAGCTGAAATATGGAGTAACCCGTGTCCATCAACGATGCATGGATAAAGAAGATGAAGTACACACACACACACACACACACACACACACACACACACACACAGAGGAGTATCACTCAGCCATAACAAAGGTTGAAATCTTGCCGTTTGCAAGGACATGGATGGAGCTAGACAGTACAATGCTAAGTGAAATGAGTCAGAGAAAGACAAATAGCATATGATTTCAGTCATGGTGTATTTAAGAAACAAAACAGAAAAAAGAAAACAACAGACTCTTACATATAGAGAACAGATTGGTAGTTCCCAAGTTATGAATGCGTGCTTGGAGGGATTGCTGAAATAGGTGAAGGGATAAAGAGTGTACTTATCATGAGGAGAACTGAGTAAGGTACAGAATTGGTAAATCATGATATTGTACACCTGAAACTAATAACCCTGTATGCTAATTATACTGGAATAGAAAAAGAGAAACATCTGCTGTTTGAGGCAAACAAAAAAAAGTGCCAAGCAATTTAATTCACATAAGAAGTAAATTATGATGACCCCCAGTGAAATGTTCTAACTGCTGGTAACAACATGGTGTGTATATCTTGAATGTCTTTTCCATGCATTTATGGGTAGGGATGTTTACAATATATACACACAAAAACATAAACACAGATAGAATATTTTAATAGTCTTCGTCCTACAACTTTCTTCAATTAATGTTTCTGATTTTAATCTTAATAAAGGGCTCTATATCACTTTTTTTTCTCCTGAGGGGTTTAATTTTTAAAAAGTGGGGGGAACTCTTGGTCTCTTAACCCCTAGATGATCATGGTCAGTGGAAGTAAGATATGAGGTTGCACATTTTTAATAAATTCACTAGTTGATGATTAAACCTATTTAGGTGTAAAACTCCCTAGTTTCTGTTTAAATATATATGAGTGATTTAGGAAGACTATTCTTTTTAAATGGAAAGCATATGTTTATTAACATCCAAATTCCCTTTATACAAGGCCACATAAAAATTCTTAGCACTTTGATTATACATAAGTCTATATTTTCTACATAGTTACAATGATGTATAATATAATTTAGCTTTCCATAATACATTGTCTAACTACATCATTAGTTCCGATTACATAAGCAATTTTTTTCAAATTCAATACTTAATTTCCTCTGTACATAGTTTGACAGGGCTAATTAGCATACGATGCTCTTTGTTAAAAGGTATGTGATCTGAGTATTAACAACTGCCAAAGTTTGGTATTCTTATACAGCATTTTCTTTTTGCTTTGATCATAACACAAAACCCTAAAGGATACTGATATTCACACTAAGTCAATTCCAGAGACATTACTTTAGCTGATGAATCAAATTCACACATAACACTATAGTATTAAAAACCTTAAAAAAAAAAAACAAAACCTTATGGAATCTGTGCCACTACAAACCATTCCTATCAGGGTAAGACACTTGGGAATACAAAGGAAAAAAGCTTAGAGTTTCTTTGAGGTGCTGATAGGAAAATGCTAAATTGTCACCTCTCCTGAGTGACAGCAATTTGGGGAAATGCCAGAACATCCATACTCCAACTCAACAACTCCAGGTAACTTCATGCACATGGGAGTTGGCTTAGCTCATGCCAGCTGACCACAGCACTGACCTTGTAAGATTTTATATACTCACAAAGTTCACCACAAAAAATAGGCTCTCTACATGTGTATATATAGTCTATACATACGTGTGTTTTGAAGAAATCTGTTGCTTCTGGACTTATATACACAGGTGAAGATAGAGAGAGTTTAACATTATTTCCTTCAAAAGTGTAGCCTGCCTCATTATCATGAATTTTATCTTTATCAAAATTAAACTCATAATTCTACATATTTTTTTTCTATTTAAATCACCTGTTGTTTATCCTTACACCACATCTGTTCCTGTTATTAATATGTTTATTTTGCTAGTTTAATTTATTTTACATTAGTGCCCTTCTCAATTTGGGGGAAATATTTTTGTCCTTTTGTTGGTTTTCATATGAACTTGAAAACATTATTGTATTACATAAGAAATGCTATTATTTTTAGAGCCATTTATAAATTAGACTTATTTGACATAATTCGTAGGAAGACTTCCTATATATGGGTATTGATATTAAAAACTTTATTTAGATCTTCTTAGTTATTAATAATGGGGTTAAAATTCATTAATTGGTATATATGTTTTATGTTAAAGATTTCCACTCATANGTAGGAAGACTTCCTATATATGGGTATTGATATTAAAAACTTTATTTAGATCTTCTTAGTTATTAATAATGGAGTTAAAATTCATTAATTGGTATATATGTTTTATGTTAAAGATTTCCACTCATAACCTGAAGTATGATAGATACAAACATTATAATTTTAAAATATTAGTAATTAATTCTATAATAATCAGTGTATTCATCACACAAAGTGTTTTTTTTTTAGTTTTGGAATATTTTCTATAAGAAACAATACATTTTATTACTTGAAAATATTCTCACTAGACCCATGCACACCAACATATGTAACATACTTGGGTTTTAGATTTTCTGAGCTAATAAGGATCTATTATTTAAAGCTTTTTACTGAGGTATGATTGACAAAATCATAAGACATTTAACATGTACATTATGATGTTTTGATAAACATATACCTTGTAAAAGGATTCCTCCCATCTAGGTAATTAATATATCCATTACATCACACAGTCATACAAGGTTCCATATATAAATGATTATCATGCTATATTTGTCTTTCTCTGGCTTATTTTACTGGGCACAATGTGCTCAAATTCCATCCATGCTGTAGAAAACTGAAGGATTTCCTTCTTTCATGGCTGCATAATATCCCATTGCATGTGGCTGTATATTTTCATACATACATACCACATCTTCTTTATTCCATTCACCCAATGTGGGACATTTAGGCTGTTTCCATTTCTTGTCTATGGTGATTATGTTGTGATGAACATAGGAATGCATTATATCTTTTTGATATCCTGTTTCCATTTTCTTTGGTTATATACTCAGAAGTGGGATTGCTGGATATGAGATTTCTATTTTTAATTTTTCGAGAAGCTGTTATGCTGTTTTCCATAATGACTGCACCAATTTACATTCTTACCAACAGTGAACAAGGGTTCATTTTCCCCACGTCCTTACCAACTCTAGTTATCTCTTGTATTTTGGTGACACCCATTCTAACAAGTATGAGATGATATCTCATTGTGATTTTGATTTGCATTTCCCAGATAACTAATGATGTTGAGCCCCTTTTCATATATCTGTTGGCAATTTGTATTTTTTCTTTGGAAAAATGCCTCTATTAAGTTCCTTTGCCCATGTTTTAATTGGATTGTTTTTGGCTACTGGATTGTAGGAGTTGTTTAAATATTTTGGATATTAACCCCTTATCAGATATATGATGAGCAAATATTTTCTCCCATTCTATAGGTGACATTTTCATTTTGTTGACGGTGTCCTTTGCACAGAAGGGTTTTAGTTTGATGTAGTCACGTTTATTTTTTTTTATTTTATTGCCTTGTCTTTTGGTGTCAAATCCAAAAAAAAAAAAAAATCATTGCTATTACCCATGTCAAGGAGCTTACCCTTGGTTTTCTTCTAGAATTTTTATGGTTTTAGAACTTAAATTTAGTCTTTAATCCATTTTAATATTTTGTTCAAGGTGTAAGATAGGTACTGAGTGTCATTCTTCTGTATGTGACTATCAAATTTTCCCAAGACCATTTATTGAAGAGACTATCCTTTTCCTATTGTGTATGCCTGTCTTCTTTGTTGTGAATTAACCATATATATATGGATTTATTTGAGGGCTCTCTATTGTGTTCCATTGGTCTATGTGTCTGTTTTTATGTCAGAATCATACTCTTCAATACCACTGGAATTTTGAGAGGAATTGCATTGAATCTGTAGATCACTTTGGATATGATGGACCCTTTAACGATATTCACTCTTTCAGGGCACCTTCGTGGCTCAGTCAGTTAAGCACCCAACTCTTGGTTTCTACTCAGGTCCTGAGCTCAGAGTCCTGGGAGTGAGCCCCATGTAGGCTCCACTCAGTGTGGAGTCTGCTTGAGATTCTCTCTCCCTCTACCCCTCCTGCTTGTGCTCTCTCACTCCCGCTCTCTAAAATAAATCTTTAAAAAAATATTCTTCTTTCCAATCCCTGAGCACAGAATATTGTTCCATTTACTTGTGTCTTCTTCAGTTTCTTTCATCAATGTCTTACAGCTTTCAATGTATAGATCTTTTAGCTCCTCAGTAACATTTATTTCTAAGTATTTCATTTTTTTTGATGTGACTGTAAATAGGATTGCTTTCTTAATTTCTCTTTTTGATTACTGTTATTGGATGGGATCACAGTCAGCCCCCAGTTTGATATGGGTGGTGTCAGTATTTTCTTGTTAGCTCAATCAAGTTATTGGAATCATTCAGCTAGTTTCTGGATTTCTTTTGGGGGTAATTTTTCTTTGTGTAGCTGTAGATTTGGTGTGTCTGTGGTAGAAGGTGAATTCAGGAAGGTCTTATGTCTCCATTTTGGACCAGAAATCCTCCAAAAAGGTCCATTTAAGAACTATATTTAAAACATAACCTGTAAATTTACTATATGCAAATGCCAAACAAAACACAAGGCTGCTAATATTGTAGAGAAAAAAGTTTTAAATTAAAATTTGGGTATTAGAAATTGCATATTATAAAAGGCAAGCCTTGTAAATTAATTTGATTAAAAAATCTCTTATTATCCACACTGGAAATTAGAAGTTAAATTTACAGCAGTTTACACATATAAAGTAACATCATGTTTTTGACAGGTTCTAGTATGAAAGCATTTTCATTTTAAAAAAGGATTACAGGTATATATGTATAAATATGTATGTAAATATATATATATATATGATTACCAGCAAAAGTTACATTTTATTTTCATAATGAAGCATTTAGTCCAATAAATTGTATCTATATNAAAAAAGGATTACAGGTATATATGTATAAATATGTATGTAAATATATATATATATATATGTATATATATATATATATATATATGATTACCAACAAAAGTTACATTTTATTTTCATAATGAAGCATTTAGTCCAATAAATTGTATCTATACATTCTTTCAGCAAATCATTTTCCTTGTGGGCATACCCATGCATTTTAGAAATCCTCATTTAATAGTTCAACAGATGATTTTTATGATAGATGTTATGATAATTAGTAAAATCTTAATAATTTCACATTTAGTTATGTGATCCTTACAGGTAGAATTTTTTGCTTTGGGTATCTCTATTATTTAAAATTGCTTTATATAAGAAACACCTGACTTTTCTATCCCTCCCCAAATTTGTATGACAAATGCTGGAGAATATGTTTGGTGAACTGCTTTCCAACAAGGGGGGGGGTAAATTATGTGAAGTCTTTTGTATTAAAGTTTTACTTTGTTTTGGACATGTTTTTCCTCTGTGATGAGCTTCTATTTCTTCTACATATACATTAAAACAACTGGAATTTGAACTTAAAAAAAAAACTTTGACGTAGTATTTTATTCCATATTTGAAAAATAAATTTAGAGCTCTCTTAAATATCTGTGCACGGACATAATAGAAAGAAGTACAGTTGATCCTTAACACCAGTTTGAAGTGTGCAGTTCCACTTACATGTAGATTTTGCAGTACATACTGTAAATTCATTTTCTCTTATGATTTTCTTAACATTTTCTTTTATCTAGTTTAGTGTAAGAATACAGCATGTAATACCTATAACATACAAAATATGTGTTAATCGATGACTTATGTTACAGATAAGGCTATTGATCAGTAGCGGTCTATTAGTAAAGTTTTGGGGAAGTCAAATTTATACACAGATTTTCAGCTGCATGCGGGGTCAGTGCCCCTAACCCTCTCATTGTTTTTAAAGGTCAGCTGTAAGTTAAGAGGCTTTCAAATTTGACAAAAGAGACAAAATATAATACTCTAACCATTGTTGTAAAAACACTTATAATTTGTTTATAGTGAACGATCTATCATTTTATCGTTTTAGTCCCTGATCCTGTTATCCACTGCAGGTTATCCATTCCAAAATCAAAGTTGTCAAATCCACTTAGTGGTCAATAAATTAAAGTTGACCTTCTAATTTAATTTTTTTCAAGTTAATATAGATTAAAATTAGAGTGTGGAAAAAAAGCATTATTTAAATATACAATAAGTATCAAATTATTTACTGCCAAATTCAGATGCATTTAAGGCACCAGCATGCTAACACATAATTTCTTTAGATTTCATTTTTAATACAGTGAAGATGTAAGAAGAAAGATGATTTTTTTGTAGATTTTATCTCTCTATTCAGGAGAATTTGTGATAATTTTTAACTACCTAATTGCTCCAACCTGCCAACTAACAGGAAATGGGAATTTAAATACTGCCAAGAGATATAAACCTACTCACCACAGGAAATTTGTGTACAGAACAAGCTATGTGAGAAAAAAAAAAAAAGAAAAAGGGAACAAACCAGCAACAACAAAACCTTTGCTGGGGGAGACATCTGTTAAACTTAGCAGTTGGACAGTGAAGAGTCTTTACTTTTTGGGTGAGGCCCTAATATTTGCCCCAGTTCAGGGAGACTGAGCATGCAATACTCAAGTCCTGACAAGCCAGAGTGGTTCACAAGGGCAGTGAAGCAGTGGTGGTAGGTTGGCAGGATGGGTCAGAGATGGCAAAAGGAAGGCATAAAAAGAGAGGTATGGTACATGTTGAAAAAGTCCAGCTCTCCATCCCTTATATGATTTTATAAAGTCCAAAAGCATTGATAATTATTGCTCTAAACAACTTCCTCCAACAATGTATAATCATCTTTCTTAAAGATTTGTTGATCCTCACTAGAAAATATAAAGTAATTCACCTTCTTGGTGAAATCCATTGTAACGTTTAAAAACTTCCCGTCTTTATTTTCCCTTAAGTTAACATGAGGCAAAAGAAACCATGTTTATTGGTTGCCTACTATATGTCAGTCTTTGAAGCTTTCAGATGCTGTCATTCCCTTGTCCACAAAGCAAATACTCACCTTTTAATTTTTTTCGTGAGGAAATTTATTGGAGATTAAGTATTTTGCCAACCAGTATATATATTTTTTTAATTTGGTGCCAAAATACAATTATACCTAACTCATAATGNCCTAACTCATAATTCTTATTAATGACATATAAGTGATATAAAAGTATTTTCATTGATTTCCTCTGATTTGTCAGGCTTTCTTATATTCATATTTAATACATATTCTGATATATCTGTGAATTAATTCACTCTATTTAAATTCATCACACATATGCATTGATAATATATGTTATATATACAGATATATGTTAGGAATATAATGTATTTCATACATGTGTCAGATTCAGACCAAGAGACTCTTATAATGTACATTCTATCCTGTCAGTTTGAAAAGATAATTTTACATCGTAAATTACGTTATTTTGCTAGACAAATTTAATTAGGTTAAATCAATATAATGTTATTTGCAGTTCCTTTTTTTAAAGTGGTCATGCTGCATTAATTCAACATATTAAAATGAATAACATTAATTAGGATTAAGTCTTTAATTTTCAACATGCTTTCAGGGCAGGGTTATTATTTTCATTTTACAAATGAGGTAAAATAAGCTCAGAGGTTAAATGGTTAAATTACATAAGCTTCATAGAAAATTTTAAACCCAAGAGGCCAAACTACTAGCTAATTATCTTGCTCCACAACTCAAAAGCCACTTTTGAAAAAATATGTTACATAAGGCTTAATGCAGGTATATCTATTTTTAGCTGACTCTGAAGTACTGTGTTCGGAATGATCACTTTAGGGAACAGGTTTTCAGCATATGTCAACATAAAAGATGATGGTGACATAAATAATTACGATAGACTGTCTACATATTTGATCTGAATGTAGGTTTCAAACAAACTAATCTTGCTACTATTCTATGTAGGGAATTGTTTAAATTGCTTGCAATATGAGCTAGCTATTTGTAACGTGCTGTCCTCCTAGGTGTTGATAAAGATAAATCACTACACCATTTTGTGTGTTTTTCTTTCTACCCCCACCTCACTCCTCTGCTGCACACCAAACACACCACTGTCCTGTCATTATTAGTGATAAACACTTTTAGGAAACTTTACTGCACTGTTCCATTATGTTATCTTTTATTAAAATTTTATACATTTATATGTATCTTTTATTTTTCTGGCACATGCAAACCCTCATTTATCTTTCTATCCTCCAAATTTTGCTCCTCAAATTTACCCTACATCTCTTTTTTTCAGATACAGATCCACTGTCCATAAAGTAAATCTATTTGTCATCTTCCCATGTTTTATAGTAGCATTTATGATGGTACAATAAACACTTTAATTAACTCTTCTGTATACCTATTTTGTTCCTCAGTCATTGACAGACTAGATTTATACTTTACGTTTCATTGCTATTCCCACCGACCTACAGTGGATATTAGTCTCTTCCTGACTGAATGGGTTATAGGAGCTTCACAGTTACTTTACCTAATATTTCCCTTCTTTTCCTTTAATAATTCCAAATACCCTAGTTAATTAATGTCTTTCAAAACTTGCTTTTCTCAAACATATTCAAAATCATGTATCTTGTCAACTTCTCAATAAAATAAATGGAAAATAATTTGGCTAGATGTCAATGCACACCACAATTGACTCTAGTTTACTTATTTCCCTTATTTTGAATTGGTTCCTATTGTTGGTAATATAGACTGCACATTTCTCAATTAACCATGTTGTAGGCATGCTTCCAGGAATTTTATTATGTAGCAGTATGTCATTACATTTGGTAATTCCTGTATTAATTGGTATATTACTGAGAATGTGTGGCACATATTAAAAATTATGGAGCAGAAATAGGACTCAAAACCCCCACACTAGATTAACCTAAAATTTTATTTGGATGATCCCTATTGTTCTAAGAGTTTATTCACTTTAATAATGTCCTATTTTGCATGACCATTGTGTGAGTGTAAACTGTATTATTATTTTATGTACACAATGGCATCAAATTAGAAATTATATATTGATGTTACCTCCTATAAAAGCAATGCTATCATATAACTAGACTCAGAAAAATAATTAACTGTAATATACATTTACATGGTTCCTAAGAGAATTACGTTTGTATCTTTTAACAGAGAATTTTACTTTCCTTACAAAAATTTATTATTTTTATTTTTTGGTAAGTTTTTAGGAAATATTTTTATTAATAGAATATAAAGTGCTTCCTACCCAGAAACTTATATTTTATTAGAAACTTTGATATTAGGAATGACTATATATTTATTCAAAAAGGAACTTTTTTCTATTTGGAATTTTTCCAACTTAAATTTTCTTCCCTCATGCCAATCTTATACAGTTGTACTAGACTTATTGCAATTCATACATAATAACACTGAATTATATATTGCTTTTAGTCCAGAAATAGGTAAATCCATTTTTTTCCAAAAATTAAATACTGAGTCTTCAAATTAATATTTTTCCTTTATTTTGTTTTTAATGTTGGCAATGCAGCCATGTGATTTTTAAGAAGAGAATACTTTGTTCTGTTAGTATAAATTTTTATGATTGCTGTTGGTTTAATTCTTCCAATTAAAAAACCTTTTATTCTATGAAAAATTTCAAATATATATAAAAGTATAAATAGCATTATGCATCCCCATTCCCGTCATATACTTTGACAATTACCAACTCATGGACAATCATCTATACTCTTTGCTCCACTCCCCTACTGGTTTATTTTTAAAGATTCATTTATTTGATAGAGAGAGAGAGAAAGAGTGCAAGAAAGAAAGAAAAAGAGAGGTCATGAGTAGGGGGAGGGGCATAGGAGAGGGAGAAGTAGACTCCTAGCTGAGTAGGGAGCCAGCCACAGGGCTCAATCCCAAGACCCTGGGATCATGACCTGAGCAGAAGGCAATGCTTAACTGACTGAGCCATCCAAGCACCCCTACTGGTTTATTTTAAAGCAAACCTTGGAAATGCTATAATTTCATATATATATGCTTTAGTATGTCTCTCTATAATGACTTAAAAATAGTGGCAATGTTAAAAAATTTAATCATTATTCTTTTTAGTATCAAATAGCCAATGCTCATGTTTCTTTTTTTCATAAATGCCTTTTTTACAGTGAGCTTTTTAGAATCAGCACCCGAAGCCCACATATATTTGATTAATATGTTTTATTTAATTTTTAGCAGTTCCCTCTCCTTTTTTTCCTCTTGCTATTTGTTGAAGTAACTGGACCACCTGTCTTCTAATATTTCTTACATTCTGGGTTTGGTTGATTTTATCTCCAAGGTGTCTTTTAACATGTTCCTCTACCACCCATCCATCCTGTATACTAGGCAGACATAAACACTTCCTTAGATTGCAGATTTCTTTCTATTTTTTTTTTTTTGGTAGAAAGAATATTTACACATGATATTATGTGTTTCCTATTGCATCACTTTGGGAAGTGCATTATCTCATCATTTCTCTTTTTATGATGTGAAGGTCTACATCTTAACTCAGATGAGGTCAGTCTGACTCTTTTCATCATAATTTTCCTGCTGATAGCAAGCAAGGAAGCAGGAATCCCAGGGACCACTGAGTTTGTGCTAATTTGTTATGGCAGGAATTAGAATTGAATACATAGAATAAATACAAACAATACAGACTTTGTTTCTAGCTGTTCATGGAATGAATTTGAAATACGATGTTTGGGTCAGAGCTTCAAACTGAAGTATATGTGGGGTGGAAAATCACTCTTTTGCTTACTCAGTGTTCTAAAGCTGAAATGTGTAGACTCCAAAAANAATGAAGTCAGTCTGACTCTTTTCATCATAATTTTCCTGCTGATAGCAAGCAAGGAAACAGGAATCCCAGGGACCACTGAGTTTGTGCTAATTTGTTATGGCAGGAATTAGAATTGAATACATAGAATAAATACAAACAATACAGACTTTGTTTCTAGCTGTTCATGGAATGAATTTGAAATACGATGTTTGGGTCAGAGCTTCAAACTGAAGTATATGTGGGGTGGAAAATCACTCTTTTGCTTACTCAGTGTTCTAAAGCTGAAATGTGTAGACTCCAAAAAACCACAGTCATACCTCGAAAATATTGCATGTTCAATTTCAGACCACCACAATACAGTATTACAGTAAAGTCAAATAATATTTTTGTTTCCCAGTGCATATAAAGGTTATGTTTATACTATACTATAGTCAATTAAGTGTGCAATAGCATTACATCTAAAAAACAATGTATGTACCTTAATTTAAAAAGTGCTTTATTGCTAAATGCTAACAATCATCTGAGTTTCAGTAACTCTTAGTCTTTTTGCAGGTGAAGGGTCTTGACTAGATGTTGATGGCTGTTGACTGATCAGGGTGGTGGTTGCTGAAATTTGGGATGGCTGTGGCAATTTATTAAAGTAGGACAACAATGAAGTTCGAAACATGAATTGACTCTTCTTTCATGAGAAATTTCTATGTAGCATGTGATGCTGTTTGATAGCACTGTACCCACAGTAAACTTCTTTTAGGATTGGAGTCAACCTCTAAACTCTGCACTGCTTTATCAACTAAATTGATGTTATTTTCAAAATCCTTTGTTCTCACATCTACAATCTTCACAGCATCTCACTAGGTATAGATTCCATATCAAGAAACNGGGTGTAGACTCCAAAAAACCACAGTCATACCTCGAAAATATTGCATGTTCAATTTCAGACCACCACAATACAGTATTACAGTAAAGTCAAATAATATTTTTGTTTCCCAGTGCATATAAAGGTTATGTTTATACTATACTATAGTCAATTAAGTGTGCAATAGCATTACATCTAAAAAACAATGTATGTACCTTAATTTAAAAAGTGCTTTATTGCTAAATGCTAACAATCATCTGAGTTTCAGTAACTCTTAGTCTTTTTGCAGGTGAAGGGTCTTGACTAGATGTTGATGGCTGTTGACTGATCAGGGTGGTGGTTGCTGAAATTTGGGATGGCTGTGGCAATTTATTAAAGTAGGACAACAATGAAGTTCGAAACATGAATTGACTCTTCTTTCATGAGAAATTTCTATGTAGCATGTGATGCTGTTTGATAGCACTGTACCCACAGTAAACTTCTTTCAGGAATGGAGTCAACCTCTAAACTCTGCACTGCTTTATCAACTAAATTGATGTTATGTTCAAAATCCTTTGTTCTCACATCTACAATCTTCACAGCATCTCACTAGGTATAGATTCCATATCAAGAAACCACTTTCTCTGTTCATCCACTAAGAAGCAACTCCTCACCTATTAAAGTTTGACCATGAGATCTTATCAATTCAGTCATATCTTCAGATAGCACTTCTAATTCTAGTTTTCTTGCTATCTCCACCACATCTGCAGTTACTTCCACGCTGAAGTCTTGAGCCCCTCAGAATCATCCATGAGGGTTGGAATCAACCACTTCCAAACTCCTGTTAATGTTGATATTTTCCCCTTTTCTCGTGAATGACAAATGTTCTAAATGACATCTAAACTGGAGAATCCTTTCCAGAAGGTTTTTAATTTATTTGCCCAGACCTGTCAGAGGAATCACTATGGGCAGCTATAGCTTCATGAAATGTATTTCTTAAAAAATAAACTTGACAACTTAAACTACTAGTTCCAT
Organism: Ailuropoda melanoleuca; assembly: GCF_002007445.2. Taxonomy (NCBI): domain Eukaryota; kingdom Metazoa; phylum Chordata; class Mammalia; order Carnivora; family Ursidae; genus Ailuropoda; species Ailuropoda melanoleuca. The sequence goes on from NC_048237.1 coordinate 19,567,007, forward strand.
AGGCTACAGAATAGATGTTGTGTTAGCAGGCATTAAAACAACATTAATCTCAGTGTACGTCTCCATCAAAGCTCTTGGGTGACCAGGTGCATTGTCAATAAGCAGTAACATTTTAAAAGGAATCTTATTTTTTTTTGATCAGTTCTCTGCAGTGGGCTTAAGATTTTTAGTAAACTGTGTTGTAAAGAGATATGCTGCCATCCAGGCTTTGTTGTTACATTTATAGAACATAGGGTAGACTTAGAACAATTTTTAAGAACCCTAAGATTTTTAGAATGGCAAATGAGCATTGGCTTGAACTTAAAGTCACCAGCAGCATTAGCCCCTAACAAAAGAGTCAGTCTATACTTTGAAGCCAGGCATTAACTTCTCTCTAGCTAAGAAAGTCCTAGACGGCATCTTCTTCCCATATGAGGCTGTTTTGTCTACATTAAGAATCTGTTAGGAAGTGTAGCCACTGCATTAATTATCACAGCTAGATCTCTGGGTTACTTGCTGCACCTTCTCCATCAGCACCTGCTGCTTCACCTTGCACTTCCATGTTACAGAGATGGCTTCTTTCCTTGAAATTCATGAACCAACCTCTGCTAGCTTCAAACTTTTTTCTTGTAGCTTCTCCATCTCTCAGCTTTCACAGAATTGAAAAGAGTTAGGACCTTGCTCTGTATTAGACTTTGAATTAAGTAGGTGTTGTGTCTGGTTTGACTTTCTACCCAGAGCATTAAAATTTTCTCCGTATCAGTAATAAGGCTGCTGTGTTTTCTTACCATTTGTGTGTTACCTGGGATAGCGCTTTTCATTTCTTTCAAGAAATTTTCCTTTGCATTTACAACTTGACTGTTTTGGTGTAAGATATCTAGCTTGTGGCCTATCTTGGCTTTTCACATGCCCTCTTCATGAAGCTTAATCATTTCTAGCTTTTGATTTAAAGGGAGAGATGTGAGACTCTTCTTTTCACTTGGACACTTAGATCTCATTTTAAGGTTATTAACTGGCCTAATTTCAATATTGTTGCATCTAATTGAATACAGAGGGAATGGCCAGTTGGTGGAGTAGTCAGAAGACACATTTATCAATGCAGTTCACCATCTTACATGGGCATAGTTCTTGGTGCCCCAAAACAATTACAGTAGTAACATCAAAAATCACTGATCACAGATCACCATAACAAATGAAATAATGAAAAAGTTTGAAATATGACAAGACTCACCAAAATGTGACACAGACACATAAAGTGAGCAAAAGCTGTCGGATAAATGGTCCCAATAGACTTGCTTGATGCAGGTTTGCCGTAAAAATGCAGTATCTATGAAATACAAGGAAAAGGCAATAAAATGAAGTATGTCTGTTTCTAAAACATGTTAAACTCATGCTGACAGCATCCTATTATCAACATTTGTGAGACACCTTTGCAGGCTGTTTTCCCCAGTAACACTGAAATACACCCATTTGACATTCTAGTACATTTAACAATTATTCCATTAGGCTCACCACATGAAGTAATATATGCTTGTAGAATGGACATATATAGTGAAAGGTAATAGCAACTAAATAATAGTATGGTTTCTGAAAGCAGGAGAATGATTATTTGACATCTTTGTGATCTGAAGCTGTTACGTATTTTTAGTTTTTATATTTGTAATGTGATAAAATACAGAATATTTTTGGCAAACTCTTGTAGTTAAAAATAGCAAGTATGTTAGACATCCTTAAATTTTCTATTTTGACTATCCAAATCAGAACTTTGTGAAACTTCCAATAAAAAGACTATCAATTATTGATTATTTATGTTAGAGATATTAGATAATTATTCACATAAATAATAAAAATTGGGAAATACTCATTTAACTATTGGCAAACAAAGTTATCTCTAATTTTTTAAGAATGATGTTATAGCTAATATACCAATTTTTACAGCAAATTTATGGCTAAATACTACAAGTTTATAATATTGCCTTCCCTGCTTTTTTCTGACCAATCAAAATTTCTCTTATAATTGGGGAGTACTAAAAACCCATATTCTGATACTACCCACTTGTTTTTGCTCTTTTGCAATGTTGAAAACAGACTGGCTAATCACATTCTGTTTGGAATTATACAATATACCTTGTAAACAATTACTCTCCTCTGGTAATTATTTAATACCAATAATTAAGTTCATGTAATTGTTTTCTAAGTTCACAATATTTGATACTGTAGTTTATGTATACATGTTATATACATATAATGTGTATATGCATACATATGTATATATAAGATTTGTATACACGTATATATTATCAAATTGCCTCTCCTGTGGTTGCTTTTCTTTGAAATATATTTATTTTATCCAAATACAAGTCATATGATTTGATCAAGGAAAGTGGATCTGAAATTACTATAGCAACTAGGAAAGCAATTTAGATGACGTGATAGGAGGTCACTTATAAGAACTAGTGAGAACGTTTTAACCAGAGCATTTATTTTTAATTTTTTTTTAAAGATTTTATTTATTTGACAGAGATAGAGACAGCCAGCGAGAGAGGGAACACAAGCAGGGGGAGCGGGAGAGGAAGAAACAGGCTCATAGCGGAGGAGCCTGATGTGGGGCTCGGATCCCACAACGCCGGGATCACACCCTGAGCCGAAGGCAGACGCTTAACCACTGTGCCACCCAGGTGCCCCTAACCAGAGTATTTAAAGCAGAATCCAGAGCGCAGTGGGCTGAAAAGTCAATGGATGATAAGAAATTTGAAACTGCATGTAACATTATTTTTCTGGAAACTTGATTATGCATGGAAAGATACTGATAAGTTAGACATTATGAGGAGAAGAGAGAAACTTTTTATTACGCTTATAAAACGATTTTAATAAAATATTTCAGAAAACTTGAAGGTAACAAAACTTATTAAAAAACTGAAATCTTCATCAATATTCTACCTACAATCCTAATGCTTTTCTTTCCTGAACCACTTAAAAATTTTGTAAAAAGTCCTTTTATATTAACAGAAAATCTGAAAAAAATTATGACAAAATAGTGTGTGTTTTTAACCTAAGACTATTGGTTATTTCGTCATGTTTGTTTCTATGTTTATGTATAGACACATACATAATAGTACATAATTTGGTACATATCATATCACATATATTGTATATTAATGTAATAATATATTATTAAAATATATAATGCATCCCATAATTACATGGTAATGTATTACATACTTTGTATATATACTTTTATATTTATAGTTACATATACAGTATATTTGCTTTATGTTTATGTGTGTATGTGCGTTTATGGGTATAATCTTGGTCAAATTATTTGAGATAAAGGTGCAGATATCATGATCATTAATTAATTTCAGCAGATCTTTCCTAGTAGCAACATTCACTTACATAACCACAGCAAATTTTCAGTCAGGGAATTTAACTTCCTACAGTGTTATTATCTAATACACAGTACATAATCAAGTTCACCATTTATACTAATAATGTCCCTTATAACCATTTTTTTTCTGATTCAGGATCCAAAACATAATCAAGGATTGCATTTAGTCATAATAACTTTTGATTCTCAAGAAATAGGTATTATTTAACCTTTGTGATGAATATAGAATCTACTTAGAGATTCTGAAACTGTCTTAATAGTCTGTTCCCTACTGAACAGTAAATAACTTCAGCATCTGTTAATTAATCCTGCCTAAAACAAATATTATGATTGCAAAGCATTGTGAAAATTTCATTATAAATAATACCTTTCCCTTCTTACCATTGTCTATGTATCTGTATCTGTATCATTATGTGAGTGTGCACAATTGTGTTCATCTACTTTCCTTCCTATTTATCTACATATTTTTGTATAGATATGGGCATTTAATTCTTTAAAAAAACCCAACATACTACAATTCATTACTAACACTCATCAACTATTTATTCAAATTATTTAACCAATGGGAAATTCCTCAAGCTGAATTTTATGTCTTTTTGAAATACCTCCGGAATTTATTGAGCACGTCTGTCCTTTCTGTTGCAAGATATTACAGGTTCATCATGTATTTTTCCTGCCCAGCTCTAGAATCCCCTATTTCTCCAACAACCCTCATATCTACTTATTAGAAAAGACAGATGCACTCTTTGACTCTACTGAAATGTTTTGTCTTATTTCATTTAGCATAACCCCCTCCAGTTCCATCTGCAAACAATGAATCATGGAGCACTACATCAAGACTAATGAAGTACTGTATGGTGACTAACATAACATAATAATAAAAAAGAAAAAAAATGCTTTGTCTTTTGATTAAGTGTATCTCTCTTTAAAAAGTTTCAAAAGCAAAAGGCAATGATTTGTAGATATTATATTTCAGGTAATTGTTTTACTAATACACTTATTCTTCAAAGTGAGATAATAACTACGTGAAAAAATAACTTTTAAGGCACAGATTATTTGCAAATTTTAATTATTTTCTGGGAAATGACAGCACAAATAATTAGTATCAAATTACACTCTAGCCAGCAGTTTTTAACAGTACTCTTTTCACCCGAACCTCATTTGCTACGTTGAATATTAAATACTATTTAGCATTTATTAAGAAATAGTTTTTGCTTGCATTTTGCATTCACTGATATGATGAATGTTTGTCAAATGCTTATTACTATTGGTATTTCTTCTCGGAAACATTCACAAATTATCTACTTGTATATTAGAATAGAAGCTATTAAAACATATACAACAATTACAATTTGGATGCCTTTTATTTCTTTTTCTTGTCTGATCTGCTAATGCTAGGACTTCTAGCACTGTGTTGAACAATAGTGGCGAGAGTGAAAGATAAACTCAAAATGGATGAAAGACCTCAATATGAGACAGGAATCCATCAAAATCCTAGAGGAGAACATAGGCAGTAACCTCTTCGAGATGGGCCACAGCAACTTCTTTCAAGACCCATCTCCAAAGGCAAGGGAAACAAAAGCAAAAATGAACTTTTGGGACTTCATCAAGATAAAAAGCTACTGCACAGCAAGGGAAACAGTCAACAAAACAAAGAGGCAACCCATGGAATGGGAGAAAATATTTGTAAATGACAGTACAGATAAAGGGCTGATATCCAAGATCTACAAAAAACTTCTCGAACTCAACACCCAATAAACAAACAACCCAGTAAAAAAAATGGGCAGAAGACATGAAGAGACACTTTTCCAATGAAGACATACAAATGGCTAACAGACACATGAAAAACTGTTCAACATCACTAGCCATCAGGGAAATACAAATCAAAACCACACTGAGATACCACCTTACACCAGTTAGAATGGCAAATTAACAAAATAGGAAACAACAAATGTTGGCGAAGATGTGGAGAAACGGGGAACCCTCTTACACTGTTGGTGGGAATGCAAGCTGCTACGGCCACTCTGGAAAACAGTATGGAGGTTCCTTAAGATGTTAAAAATAGAGCTACCCTATGACCCAGCAATTGCACTACTAGGTATTTACCCCAAATATACAGATGTAATGAAAAGAAGGGGCACATGCACTCAATGTTCATAGCAGCAATGTCCACAATAGCCAAACTGTGGAAGGAGCCGAGATGCTCTTCAACAGATGAATGGATAAAGAAGATGTGATGCATATATACAATGGAATATTATTCAGCCATCGGAAAGGATGAATACCCACCACATTGATGGAACTGGAGGGGATTATGCTAAGTGAAGTAAGTCAAGCAGAGAAAGACAATTATCATATGGTTTCACTCATATGTGGAACATAAGCAATAGCACGGAGAAACACAGGGGAAGGGAGGGAAACCTGAAGGGGGAGAAATTAGAGAGGGAGATGAACCACGAGAGACTACGGACCCTGGGAAAACAAACTGAGGGTTTTGGGGGTGGGGGGATGGGGTAACAGGGTGATGTGTACTAAGGAGGGCACGTGTTGTGATGAGCACTGTGTGTTATACACAACTAATCAATCATTGAACACCACATCAAAAACTAATGATGTACTATACAGTGGCTAACTGAACATAATAATAAAAAAATACATCAATTACAGTAACTATTTGTAATATTAGTTGCATTTGTCCAGTTTTTCTAAAATACGTCATGCATATATATGGAATATATATATATGCGATATTTGTGAGCATACGCTACATATATATACGCATACAAAATTTCTTATATTATGAATTTACCAGAAAAATAGCATACAAATGTGTTCAAATATAAGTATATGTGTAAATATATGTATAGGTACATATTCCATACATATATATTTAATGTAAGACATTCCATAGTAATTGTAAAATCTTCCTTTGCTTTTAAGATTGTTCAATTACAAGTTAATATAATCAACTTTATATTTTTACTTTAATTTGATATTTTTGTTATATATTTAATTTTAATACATTTACATGTTTATTTACATTTGCATGTTTTATTTTTAATGTGATATGAAGATTTACCTCTCAATCTCTTTCTCCTTATTTATCTATACATGCATTTAATTTTCAAACATCTATAGCTTAGTCCCATTTTAATAAATACTTTCTTTGTCCAATGATACTATATACAATATAGATTTTATAAATGTTTATCAGTGTATATTTATAAATATTTTCTCCTGCTCTTTCTTGGTCTTTTCTGGTGTATACATCATGCTTATTTCACTATTTGAGTTATAAAATATCTCTTAGTATGTTGTGGGAATAGTCCCTCAGTCTAACCTACTAATGTCTAACCTATCAGTGTTTCTTTATTCTTCCAAAATAATTTGGAACAGTGGGGGGGAAAAAGTGACAGAGCTAATCACTTCATCTAACCCATCATATTTATTTGCTTTTCCAGATTAAAAAAAAATCAATGCTAAATTTTTATAGTTGTGTGTGTTTCTCCTTTCAGAAACAAGCTGTGTTGCTCTATTTTCTATTCTTTGATGTGAGAAAAAGGTCAGTTTTCTTCTAAAACTCCAACATATTTATTTGATATTTTATTCCCTATTTTTAATACTCTAGGAAATCTATTTTTAAATTTTAGTTTCAAATTGGTTATTCCTGCATTTGGAAATACATTAATTTTAAGCCAACTCACTGTATGTTTATACTAGTTCACTTTCCTGTTGATTCACTTGGAAGATCAATGCAGACAATCATGTTATTTCATATAGGAGTAATACCACCTTAATTTTTCCAGTGTTGTTTCTGCCTTATTGAATCAACTAGGGCCTTCAGAACCTCAGTGGATTGGGACTCATGCCACCTGTAGCCCATACACTAGCACTTTCCCGTTAATTATTGAGCCTGTGGAGTTACACTTTTATTTCCTAGTTAAAAATCAACATGGAGTTAAAACTCTTCTTATCAACTGCCTTTTAAGATAATAATGTGTGCTGTTCTCCTAAACTGTCCTTTAATTCATGATGCAAAAGAAAGACGTCCTCGGGTAAAGCGTAATCAATCACAGTGACATTCTACTTAGTACATTTTGCTAGTATATTATGTGGGGTATTTTCATACCTATTCCCGTAAGTAACATTCATATATATCTGCGCTCTTAAGTAATATTTTGCCAAGTTCCACCTAATGATTCTATTACTTCATGAAGTAAATGTAGTTACTTTATGTGGTTATTCTCCTTTAGTCCTCTGCATATAAAGGTAAATCATCTATCTTCTTTAACTATTCTTGGTTTCTTTGTCCTTCGATCTACTCTTTTTGATTTATCCTTAGCTACCACAGCGCAGCATTGAGGGTGTTATGCTGCTCTTTCCACAGCATCATTTTGAAGAAACACTCCTTATCTCCACCCTAGCTGATTTTCCTACAATAGTTGACAATCTTCTATTCCTTTCCTTATCGGTTCATTTGACCCTATTTATAGGTTTCTGTCTTTGCAAAGTGGGTCATATAAAAACTTTCACAGTGCCCATCATCATGTTAAAATCACCAACTGGTTATGAGAAATCCATCAGAATATGCATCAAACTAAGTCCTGGTATTTATAAAATGTTCTCTTATTCCTTCAACATGTTTCTTTGTGAAGTTATTATTTACACGGTGTTATATTTCCTTCTATTTTTGATGCCATTCACTTGACTTCAATTCCTACAGAAACTATGAAACAGAGCATTTGTTTAAAAAATGTTTAATGAATAACTTCAATATGAATACTTTTTAATGGATCCTCTAAAGAAATAGCCATGTGTTCTTCTAATTCATAAATACCAGTGGTTTTTTTCTGACGGTTTCTTAATGCTGAGAGATACAGTATTTGAGTTTTAAAAATAGGTACATCACCTATTAAGATGTTAAACATATATGTATGTAAGCATGGATTAATAATATGTGTGAGCTAACATATCTAATGTTACATATTACACTGTATTAGTCTGCTTGGAGAATCATAATAAAATACCAAGCACTGCAAGGCTTAAAAAATTTACTCCCTAACAGCTCTGTAGGCTGGAAGTCCTAGATCAAGGTCCAGCAGGGTCAGTTTCTGGTGAGAACTATCTCATAGCTTGCAGAGAGTTGCTGTTTAGCTGTGTCCTTAAATGGCTTTTCCTCTTCTCTTGTGTGAGAAGAGAAAGACAGGGGGAGGGAGGGGAGGAGAAAAAGAGAGGGAGAGGGAGGGAAGAAGAGAGGAGGGGAAAAGAAAGAGAGAGAAAGAGAGGGGGAGGAGAGGAAGCGAGCTCTCAGAGGTCTCATAACAACCCTAATTCTATCGGATCAGGGCCCCACCCTTATGAACTCAACCTTAATTACTTCTTTACTCCAAATACAGTCTTGTGGTGATAAGACTTGCATATATATTAATTTTGGGGGACATACACTCTATCCATACCATTTGCCCAGTTTTATGTTATTAAATTTAAGATTGTACTTTTTTTTGTTGTTGTTTAAAGATTTTACTTATTTGACAGCGAGTGCACCAGCAGGGGGAGCAGCAGGCAGGCAGAGGGAAAGGGAGAAGCAGGCTCTCTGCTGAGCAAGGACCCCCAAGTCCTAGGCTTGATCCTAGGACCTTGGGATCATGACCTGAGCCCAAGGCAGACGCTTAACCTACTAAGCCACCCATGAGCCCCAGGACTGCACTGTTCTTAACTATTCCCCATTTCACATCATTTTGTTGGTGGGAATGCTAATTCAAACTGCCTCAATTCATATAGTCCTTGGATTTTCAAATGTAGAGTATCAAAACAATCACAACCTTTAGTTACATACTCATATGTAACTCTTCAAACAAGTTTTAGAATGATGAATTTATTTATAATTCCCTAAATTAATCAAAAATTAAAGAGAAAAAAGCAGAACTTATTTCTTCTCAATATATCTACAGAAATAAAATTATTCTCTTGAAAGTAAGTGAACTGCTTCATGGACAATACATTAACACTGTTGGGACCAAAGGTATTCTTTCATTTTTAGTTTTGGAATAAGATGTTTTTCTTATTGTGGGTGATTCAGATGGGATCTACCTTAACCCATATCCATTCTTCATTTATACTCAACAATAACTGGATCTCAATCCAGAATGAAAGTGGATGTTTTTGTGCTGTCATATAACCATGATTTAATAGAAAGGCACCACTAAAGTGAGGAGAAAATATATGAAAAAGCTACATGCTTTCTCCTGACCGACATACCACTCTGCACATAGGATTTAGAGATATGCCAAGTTATCCCAATTAATTGCAAAGTAATGTTAACCTTTCAGATTTTTTTTCTTCTAAGGGGCATATATACTAATTCCATTATGCCTGCATTCTTTCTTTACCTCGGTCTTCCTCAGAACTGCAAAGCTTTTATATAAACAAGCTAAAATATATCTATATCCTCACAATATTCTTTATATCTGATAATCACCGCAACTATTCTTTGTTTCTGCACATGAAACTCTTCCACAAAGCTCACAAAAATTTAAGATGTCATCAGCAAAATGTTGATATTTTCAGCTTCTTCACTGAAGGTTCCCTTTACCTTCATTCTTTAATGAAAATTCAGTGTTTACATGAGAAAACTGCTGTCCTGGGGTGCCCTCTCAAGAAGAGGTTTGTTTTGTTCAATACTCCATTTACCAGGGGTCTGGAAATGAATTTGTTTCATGTACTATTTCTAAACCACTTTTATCTTTCTTTAAAACAAGCTCCCTTGAAACTACCACCACTTAGCTTTACTTATTCTTGTCAATTTCCAATATCCTGATGTTTCCCCACCTGGCTCACTATCCTCCCCTCCACCACGGTTCATATCATTATTCTTGAGGTCATTCACTTCCACATACATGATTCATTTAGTACCTCATCCTCCCCAGATCCAACCATCTTTTCCTCTACCCCTCCTCAAAAGCCACTTACATTTTTTACTATAGACTTTGTTATCAACAATATCTGTGCAACCTTCAAAACCTCATTTTCAAACACCCATGCCTTCTCCATCACTGTGTAAACTTCAGGCACATGTAATGAAGAACCAGTACTACAGAATTTTCTTCAACCTTATTAAACATTACAATCAACTGGTCACCACCCATTTTTTCCATTAGTTATCACCTCATTACCAGCACTCCATTCCAGTTAATATTACCTGGGTCAGCACTATAACTATTAATTTACCAATACGTTTAACTATTCTATTATGTAATTATTTTCTCCTGACAACAAAGAGGTGAACAAACATATTTGGAAAGAAGGTAATGTGGTGTGGCTTTATGAAATCATCTATGATACAATATATCATAGTAAAAAGTTTGAGGTTTATTATAAGCATGATGAAAGTCAATAAAAGAAGATGAATCAAGAACAGACATGTATTGAGTTATAATTTAAAGCCAGGATCCAAACTGTTGTGTGGAGAATAGTTTAAAGAGTACAAGATTAAGAATAGAAAAACCAGGTGAGAATTTTTATAACGGGAGACATGAAGACATAGTGTTATGCCAATATTTTCAGGTAAAACCTCCAGATTGAGGTTGTTTGATCTTAGTCACAAGCAACCTTTATTTTTTTGGAGTGTGGTAAGCAGAATATAAAGTTGAGCCACATGGAGAAATCATACATTCTACTGCAGATAGCAATTTTCGCTGGTAACAAAATTTAAATCATTCAAGAATATAACATTGGCAAGAAAGTACTATCTTGAATTACATTAGAAATTCAGAATTCACAGAGTTTGTACATATCAGAAGACTGTCCTGCATAGCAAAACTATTCAGGATTCAGTGAATGATAGAACATTCCTGACTACAAATAAACAGATTTGCCAATATGAGCATATCTGGATATCATTATAAAAAAGAATACTTTCTGAGAAGGAACTTAAAATTCATCTGTTATTTAAGAGAGAAATAATTAAATTATTATTGACTCAAGGAACAGTGTAATGTGCTAGAATTTACTAAGAGTGCTCCCTACATTGTCAAACCCTCATTTGAGTATTTGTGGAAGATTTCATTTCCTTACTAGGCATTTTACATCACAATTTCAGAGTTAGAGATAAAAACTGATGAGTATTTAAAATGCTACATTCCATTCTATTGCTAATTATATTGAAAATGTAGCCCAGATTAATATGGGAGATGTAAATCATAGAAATCTCATTAAAACCCATTTTTGTATTGTATTCAGTCTCTAAGATTTGGTTCAAAATCAGGGTTTATTCATCCTGAAACATAAGATGCACTGAGTTGGTATCTGACTCCATTCTGGAGTTCATTCTCTACTTATATTATGTATTCTGATAAAAGAGAAACTTACCTACTTATACTTTCATGAGAAGTATATTGTTTTCCTTTAAATTAAATTTCTATTGTATGAATCTAAACAAAAGCTGGTATGATGAAGTAATATTTATAAGATGTTACATATATAAATAAAATATGAACTAATAAAACCTCTAATGGCTTTCAAAATGCATGATTCATACTCCAATGCATTATTAAGGAATATATTCATTTGAACTGGAAATTAGTCCAGAAATGTTAATATCTGGCTAAAGAAAATACTGTGGGTAATTTTGTTTTGAAAATTTCACAGTATCAATTAGAAGCTGATGTTCTGTTTAAAGATAACTCTATCAATGTATGTGCATAGCAAGAACTATAAAAATATATAATACTATGTAACAAAGACATGGACCTTTTAAAGAATCTCAAAAATAGAATAATGCTTACACGGAAATTTGCTGTACATAAACATGCACTATTCTTAAATTCTTTTAAATTCTAGATACACAAGTAAAAAGCACAAGAATATTAAAACTAATGAAGAAATAGAAAAACAAATCATATTTGGAAGAAAACTCATATTCAATTGGGAAAAAAGAAAAAAAGGGCTGAAAAATCTAAGGAAGCTTGTTTTTAAATAAAAGGTTAAATTCATCAGAGGTAGCAAATATCAAGGGAAAAATAATACTACCTAGCAATAATCAAGGGAAAACTAATACTACCTATTACATTATAATTAATATATAAAAAAAGTATACAGAAGCATCTTAAAATGCCCGAGAAATACTAATTGAAATGTTTGCCTTAAATCATCAGATCTGCTATTTCTTTTCTATATATAATCATGCACTGTTACAAAATAAATTATTAAAATTTAAAAGATGAAGTATAATATTAAATTGTTCTGTTTTCTTAAAGGTATGTTTCTGACCTTTTTATCACTACCTAATAAGTTCAAAGAACCATCTAGTAAAGATGATGGAACTAAATACAAAATATTATTCAAGATATTTTAAATGTAATAAAACTATAAAGCAAAGTGTTTTAAATAGTTACCCATTCAAAGGATATTTACTGTTTAATAAAAACTGCATTTTCTACTAAACACTGGGGAAACAATCATGAGAAAGACCAAGTTTCCTTTTGTGTAACAGTTCTAGTCATTAGCTTCTATAAATTTATTTTTTCACTTTATTTCCATAAGAATAAAAACTGTCTTCCACAAATATCTTTTTGCCATAAGCTTTTAAATATTTTATTAATGTTAAGCTCAATACCAAATGGCTTGTAAATTACAGGGGTGATTTGGGGACCTTTGTACAATTGCAGCTTCTTTCCCCCCCACCCCTAGCAAATATCCTACTTCCCAACACTGACTATTAGGAAACCTGTAAAATAATTTTAGTAGTCTGCTGGAACAGCTTTTTAGACATTTGACTATGGAGAGGAGAAGGAAACATATAGCCAAATCAATTTAAAATAGATAAAGATTATTATGTGGGTACTGATTCTAATGTAAAAGAGGGAAATAGAATTCTGGTAATCAATCCTGAATGCAAGTATACACCTAAAATATTTAGTGATATAGTCACCCCTGGATCCCTGGATTAGCAATTTTCTTCAAATGCAGCTTTTATGAGCCCAACATTTTATAGATCCAAAAGACTAAATAATTAAATCAAGTATTATTAGGTTATTATGTTATTGATTGAAGGACAATTAATACACTTTAGAATCAGACCCAACTCTAAGAGGGGACACTTTACTGCTAGTGTTCAGTAGCATATATTCATTATTTAACCAGTGTATAGGGAATTAACCACTTAAGTACTTCACATATCTATGGGTTTCATAGGATCAGACTGAATTAAATGGATTTTGAGGAGAGAGATACAGAGGTAAAGTGTCATTCTCATCACATCATAATGAGGACACATACTATCTACATGATTTATCACTCTTGGTGTTAACCTTGATCTAAAAATTGCTAGTGGGAAAACAAAATGTACAGGAACTTGATTACTATGCGGAAGTAGTGCAGTGTTGGATTTCTCCACTAAGAAGTTATTCTTTCTCACTCCTTTCCATACTCTTTCAATTGAAAGGAAGTCAACATACACAACCTATATGGAAAGGAGTGGAGAGTTATCTTTTCCTTTCTTAAATGGACGATATTGTGCATAAATTATTTGGGTAACTTACTTAGGGTACATAACCTTAATTCTATCTACAAATCTACTTTTGTCACATAAGTATGAAGTCATAGTTTAGGGTCTGGATATATTGGGTGGGGGTGGGCAATATTCTGCCTAACAAAATGGACATCCACTTGTTTGAAAATCATTTGTTGAGGGGTGCCTGGGTGGCACAGCAGTTAAGCGTCTGCCTTAGGCTCAGGGCGTGATCCCGGCGTTCTGGGATCAAGCCCCACATCAGGCTCCTCCGCTATGAGCCTGCTTCTTCCTCTCCCACTCCCCCTGCTTGTGTTCCCTCTCTCACTGGCTGCCTCTATCTCTGTCAAATAAATAAATAAAATCTTTAAAAAAAAAAAGAAAAAGAAAATCATTTGTTGAAAAGGCTATCATTCACCATTGAATTGCCTTAACATCATTGCCAAAAACCAATTAAATATAATTGGGTTGGTGTATTTCTGAGTTCCCTATTATATTAATCTTATTGATCAATGTATCCATTCTGTCACCAATACCATGCTCCCTGGATTACTGTATCGTTATAAGTCTTAAAATTGGGTAGAGCCAGTACTATAATTTTGCTCTTTTTCTTCAATGTTGGCTGATCTAGATTGTCTTAATACATTTTAGAATTAGTTTATCAACATCTACAAAACAGTTTGCAGGGATTTTGACTGGAATTATGTTGGTTCTACAGATCAGGTTAGGATAAACTGACATTTTAGCAATCCTGAGTCCTCAAATCCATGAACAAAGAATATATCTCCATTCATATAGATATTCTCTGATTTGTTTTTCAGAGCTTTGTGGTATTCCACACGTAGATCCTGTGACAGGATGACTAATTGCCCCCCCCCAAAAGATGTTCACATTCTAATCCACAGACTCTGTGAATATGTTACCTTACAAAGTAAAGGGATTTTACAGATGTGATTAAATTAAGGCTCTTGAAATTGGAAGATTATACTAGATATGGTAGACACATTGCAATCACAAGAACTCTTATTAGAGGATGGAAAGAGGATCAGAATGAGTAGAAAATGATATAGTGGAAGTGGGGGGTTACAATGATATGAGGAAAGGGCCACAGCCAAGGAATGCAGGAAGCCTCTAGAAAAAGATAATATCAAGGAAAGAGATTCTTTCCTGAAGCTTGCAGAAAGAATGCAGTCTTGCCAAACCTTGATTTTAGACTTCTGACCTCCAGAACTGTAAGAGAATACATGTATATTGTTTAAGCCACTAAATTGCAAGAATTTGTTACAATGGCAATAGAAAACTAATATAGGTCCTGAACATATTTTGTTAGATTTATACCTAAGTATTTATAAATTTTGGTGCTATTGCAAATGATACTGATTTTTAATTTTAAATTCTAATTATTCATTTGTTGCATATAGGAAATCAATAAACTTTTTTTATTTACCTCATGCCCTATGACTTGATATTTGCTTATTACTTCCAGGTGTTCTTTTGTAGATTCTTTAAAGTTTTTTTTTTTAAAGATTTTATTTATTTGAAAGAAAGTGAGAGTGAGAGAGCACAAGCAGGGGGAGCAGCAGAGGAAGAGAGAGAAGCAGGCTCCCTGCTGAGTTGGGAGCCCAATGTGGGGCTCCATCCCAGGACCCTGGAATCATGACGTGAGCCAACAGCAGCTGCTAAACTGAGTCACCCAGGCACCCCAGGTTTCCATCTATTCTTAATTTGCTGAGAGTTTTATCATGAATGAGTGTTGTACTTTGTTAAATACTTTTTCTGCATTGATGGGATACAATTTTTCTTCTTTAGGCTATTGATATGATTAATTATATTGGTTAGCTTTCAAATATTCTACCATGTTGAGATACTTGGAATTATTTCTATGTGTTCTTGTGTGTTATTCATTTCATTCATTGTTGGATTCTATTCGCTGATATTTTGTTGAGAATTTTTGTCTCTATGTTCACAAGAGATACTGGTCTGCACTTTTTTTTTATATATTTATCTGGGTTTGGTAGTATTGTGACGTTGGCCTTATGCTGCATGTATTAATATTGGATGATTATTCATTCTGCTTCTATATTCTGAGAGAGAGAATACAGAACTGGTATTATTCTTTAGATGTTGGTAGAATTCACCAGTGAACCATCTAAATCTGATTCTTTTCTTCTTAGAAAGTTTTAAACTATTAACTCTATTTCTGTAATAAATATAAAGCTATCATCTTATTTTTTGAGTTTTCGGTAGTTACCGTTTTTTAAGAAACAGTCAAATTTGGGGTCATAGAGTTATTCCCACTGGTCCCTTAGAATCTTTTGGGTGTTCATGAGATCAGATGACCCCTTTTTCACTTAATATATTCTTTGGTTGATTGTTTCTTTTTTATTTTTGCATTTATCCTTTTTCACATACTCTGAGTTTTCTGTATCTGATGTTTGGTGTTTGTCATTTATTCAAAAAAACTTGTGGCCATTATCTCAAATACTTCTGCTCCATTCTCTTTTTCCCTCCCTCTTCCTCTCTGGCTCTGTCATTTCTGTATTCCAACTGCTTACATGTATACTTAATATTTTCCCATTGTTCTTGCATGCTCTTTTTTTTTTCTCCTATTCTTTTTTTCCCTATTCTCTTCCCTATAATGGGAAGGGTTTTTTTTTTAATTCAATTAACATATACTGTATTTTAGTTTCAGAGATAGCATTTAGTGATTCATCAGTTGCATACAACACCCAGTGCTCATTACTTCAAGTGCCCTCCTTAATGCTCATCACTCAGTTACCTGATCCCCGCACCCACCTCCCCTCCAGCAATAAAAAGCTTTTGCGCAGCAACGAAAACCATAAACAAAACTAAAAGGCAATCTAGGCAATCTACGGATTGCCTAGTCAGATAAAAGACTAGTTTCCAAAATCTATAAAGAACTTATCAAACTCAACACCCAAAAAACAAAAAATCCAGTCAAGAAATGGGCATAAGACATGAACAGAAATTCCTCCAAAGACAACATTCAAATAGCCAACAGACACATGAAAAAAAATAATTGGAAGTTTTTAATGAATGTATTCTCACACTTATTGCATACTCATTGTGTCTGGTGATGATCCCATCAAAAGCAATCTTCATTTATATTCCTGTGTTTTTCGTTTCTACCCTTTCTTTTCTATTCTTTCTTAGAGTGTCCATCTCTCTGCTGTATTACATTATCCATCTGTCCTTGGATGTTGTCTATCTTTGGTATAGAGACCTTGTTGTGGAAAAATAACCAGACCAGTGAAAAACCAAGCAACACTCGAAGTAAGAGAACTCAGGTTTATCTTACGCTGGTGGACCCAGACAAGCTCATGCTCGAAATTCTGGGCCCCAGCTAGTGGGGTTACAGAGCTTTTATAGAACAGTGCAGGGGTTCATGTTCTAAGGGCTATGCTGACCGCTGGTAGGTGGTTTTAATTTGGGGGGGGGTTGCTTTAGGCAGGAACAGTGGTTGGGGCAGTGCAGAGAGCTTATGGTGGGAAGCCTCTTTACAGGAGCAAAAATGGTTGGTTATCTCTTGCTCCCAGCAGGGCTTCTGATTATCTCTTGCCATTGCTAGTAACTTTCCATCTTCAGGGGCCTGCTGGCCTGGGTCTGCTCTGAGTAATTTTCCTCTTCAACCTTATCATATTAATCATGGTTATTTTATTCTCTAATGATCATTCCAAAATCTGTGTCACATCTCTGAGTCTGTTTCTCATTATTGCTTTGTTAACTTCAGGTTGCATTTTTTATGTTGTTGTTGTTGTTTTGCACATTTTGTATTTTTTGTTGAAAGTGAAACAGTTATATTGAGCAATAGAAACTAAGATAAATCAGTCATAATGTGAAGATCTATGTTAACCTAGCTAGAAACTCATCTGTGTTTAATGTCTGTTGTACCTCTAGGTATCAGAGGTTTCAAGTTCTTCTAATGTCTGTTTTTGTCTCCCCTATTGACTTTGACCTTATTATATACATAGTCCAGCTCGGAAAGAATCTGTGTCATAGTCCTTTTAGCTACAATCCCCTCTTGTTATACTTGTGCCTTGTATGGTGGTAAGATGTGGGAGACAGAGATGAATTCTACAGCCTTCTGACTAAATCTCAGTATTTTACTGAACCTGTGCCTCAAGGCTGTGATTCCCAGAAGCTTTATGCAGGGTATATTTCTATTTATTTCCCTGTTGGCATATTTGCAATCTATTTCCTTGAAACCTCTGCCCCTTTCTACTATGATTTTTAATTTTGTTTTTCCCAAAGGTAAGACAAAGAGGCTACAGAAGAATGAAGGAAAGACAAACCCCCTTTATCCAGGACAGATAAATTTCAAAATCATGCTCTGATAAATTCCTTGCCCCCAGAGAATAGGACTTTGCAATTAAAATGACACTGTGATTGTTTCACAATGGTTAACTTCCCATTCCTGCTGTCAGAACCCTCAGGGGATCTTTTCTTGGAACTTCACCCTGAGAACCTCCTAATGTTTCTGTAGGTAAAAGCAAAGAGTGTGTGTGTGTGTGTGTGTGTAGAGGCGCGTGCCCACAGTCGAGGCTGGGGCAGGGGTGCGTTGTGGGGGGCTGCCTAAATATTGTGGACCACAAGAGTTTCTCACGCTCATGCTACTCCACATTCAGCCTTCAGCGATTTGTCAAAATTACCATTTAAGTGTTCATATAAGTTTATGGCTCTAGCAATTTGTGCTTCCAACAGATGTCTGTGTTTGAATGGACCTGTTCCTCCACATTGCAGAGGAGCCCTTTGCCCTGGGACCACAATTCTTCACTGGGGCCAAGAAAAGTTGTTAACCTTCAGGTTTTCTGGGCTTTTTCTAGTTGGAAGGATGGGAGTGACAACTTCCAAGTTTTTTACATATCAGTGCTAAAGCTGAAAATCTTTTGATTCCTTTTTAACATCTCAATTTTGTTTTGTCCCAAATTGACTATGTTTTTCAATAAAATTTGTCATTTTTTTCTACATTTTCTAGCTTAAGTCACTACACACCCAAGTTTCTTCGGGGGTGATTTGGTTACTTCCATTTTTCACTTACATTGCAAAAATCTTATCGTATATTTTCTGAACTATGTATATTTTATCAAGATTTTTTAAATAGTAAATATTCATTTAAGATTTCTATTATTTTAAGGTTCCCACTATTTTTCTATAGAAAATGGATTTTATTTTTTCTTGATTATGTATGCACACCTTCCTCCATATGGAGTACACTCCTAAATCAATTTTTTTCATTATTAATTCTATAATCTCCCTATTTTTATACATTGTAATTATTTAAAAATAAGTATATGTGCATATATATAACTATACATATAACACAGACATATGTATATGTATACTCAGTGTTCAGTTATCCCCTTTATATTCATTTATATAAACATTTTTATTAAATATGTATCAAATTCTCCTCTCCAAACAATAATCAATACATTTACCATTAGGATTTCTATTTTAAACATTTAATTTTATCTTTTCGCTCTTTAGTCTCTGATGTTAATGACCACTAGAATGCAATCCTACTGCTACCGTCATCAGTCTGTAAGTCAATATAGATATAATCCTTTATAGGAATGGTCCAAATACATTGACTATGGTGAAAATATGCAGTTCAAATTGGATTATGCCAGGGGTGCCTGGGTGGCTCAGTTGGTTAAGCTTCTGCCTTCAGCGTGGGTGTGATACCACGGTCCTGGGATGAAGCCCTATGTCTGGCTCCCTGTTCAGTGGGGAGTACACTTATTCCTCTCCCTCTGCCCCTCTGCCCTGCTCATGCTCTCAATCTCTCTCTCTCTTTGACATAAATAAAAATCTTTAAAAAAGACAAACTGTATTATGCCCATGTTTTCAATAACAATTTTTCTGACTAATGTCTACCATAGCTGATCTATGATCTCTCATTTCTTTTTTATATATACTACTACGTAAATTCATCTAGTTTTAGCATATATATGTCCTGATTGTTACCCTGTGTCTAAATTCCTACTAAACTTCATTTTGTAAATTTTTTATCATGAAATTTTATACAAAACATAAAGACCAACTTTTAAAATTGATGGTAACATTTTGGATGTAACAAAATCATGTGAAAAATATAAATATCCCTTGCATAAATCTGATAAATAGACAAAGTCATTTCCACTAAAAATTTTAAGCAGAGTTATATTTAAGGCTTTCACAGCATTATTTTCTTATCTTTAAAATAAATGGATAACTGTCTTATCTGAGAACTCTCAGGACTCAATTGCTTTAAGAAATATTAACATATTTTCATTTCCAACATGTTCAATTTTTGTAGAACTATCTGACAAATGAATAAATAAATAACACAGCAAAACTTTTAGTTTTAGGATGTGTGAACACTAGGAAATTTTAGTGCCATTTATGTTCTTCCCAGAATCATTATCACATAAATAAATTATCTTTGTGAAGTGCTTACATAAAAAGACTTTTTCCTTAAGGGAAAATATTTTTAAAATTAATAAAACTTTGATAAATACACATTAATTTAAAAAAAATGATTTGCTTTAAATGACATAAAAATTATGTCCTTACATACTAACAATGTTAATTATGTAGGAGAGATTCCCAAAATTACAATGGAAGGATAAATGTTTTAGGCTTTAATATAATGACTGCTATTTAGTTTCCAAAATAGTAACAGCTATTCACACATTCCTAGCGACAAATAAAGGTTCCTTTATTTCATATCTTATGAGAGTATTGTTTAAGTTTCTGCAAATTACGTGTTAGTTTATTTTAAAAATTTTAATGTTCATTTTCCTAAATTCTAGTAATATTAAACATCAGTTACTTCATTTTTTGGCCAGTTGCATTCCCATTTTTGTGCCGGCATATCGTTTACTTTTTTTTGTTCCTTTTTTCTTATTAATAGGAGATCTTTGGAAAAAAACTATTAAAAATACTGGGAGTTTAGAACTTCTGAGAAGGTAGTGGAGTAGGCTAAGCTCACCTCCTCTCAGGGATACACCTAGAAAACATGCACATCAGTGTAAATAACCCAGAAAATGATCTGGATCCTGGCAGAACACACTCTCCACAGTTAATCNTTCCTTTTTTCTTATTAATAGGAGATCTTTGGAAAAAAACTATTAAAAATACTGGGAGTTTAGAATTTCTGAGAAGGTAGTGGAGTAGGCTAAGCTCACCTCCTCTCAGGGATACACCTAGAAAACATGCACATCAGTGTAAATAACCCAGAAAATGATCTGGATCCTGGCAGAACACACTCTCCACAGTTAATCTTAGAGAAGAGGCCACACTGAAAATGGTGAGAAGGGCAGAGGCACAGTTGGGAATCAAAATGACCCTCAAGACTGTCCATGGGAAGGAGGGACACCACAAGTATGGAAAAATGCCCGCAATAGGCACCCTAAGTACAGGAGACCCATACTGGGAAGACAAATTCCCACAACATCTGGCTTTGAAAACCAGAGCTTAGCTTCACAAGTTTTTGAATCAGNTGTAAATAACCCAGAAAATGATCTGGATCCTGGCAGAACACACTCTCCACAGTTAATCTTAGAGAAGAGGCCACACTGAAAATGGTGAGAAGGGCAGAGGCACAGTTGGGAATCAAAATGACCCTCAAGACTGTCCATGGGAAGGAGGGACACCACAAGTATGGAAAAATGCCCACAATAGGCACCCCAAGTACAGGAGACCTGTACTGGGAAGACAAATTCCCACAACATCTGGCTTTGAAAACCAGAGCTTAGCTTCACAAGTTTTTGAATCAGTGGTAATTAGAACTTGGAACTTTAAAAATCAAACTTGGATCTAGGAGAGCCAGATGGGGCTAGAGAACTAAGATCAGGCCCTTAAAGATGAAGCATAACAAACAACTCCACTGAGATACAGCACAAAAGCAGCAGTTTGAAAAATATGTTGGTTTTCAGTTAGGAGATTTATTTATTAATCTCAAATGTGTGCTGGAGGGGCAGGGATCTTTAGGAGACATCTCCAAGAGCAAAAGAGCTAGTGGGCACCATTTCCCTCCCCCNGTGGTAATTAGAACCTGGAACTTTAAAAATCAAACTTGGATCTAGGAGAGCCAGATGGGGCTAGAGAACTAAGATCAGGCCCTTAAAGATGAAGCATAACAAACAACTCCACTGAGATACAGCACAAAAGCAGCAGTTTGAAAAATATGTTGGTTTTCAGTTAGGAGATTTATTTATTAATCTCAAATGTGTGCTAGAGGGGCAGGGATCTTTAGGAGACATCTCCAAGAGCAAAAGAGCTAGTGGGCACCATTTCCCTCCCCCACCACCCAACACAGATACACTGATAATTGCACGAACCAGAACTAACACTTTCCACCTAGCTTGCTAACAGCAACCCAACCCTGTTTTCTCTGCAGGATCCAACCCACCCAACTCTCCTTCCACCAGTGTTCTGCAAAGTAGCTCTAGGTCACCTCCCATGGCAAACCAGCACAAACCTTTCCAATGCCTCACAACCCTGATGGGGCTGGCAACATTCCAAAGTGACTCGTGCCCCAGGGATAGAGGAAGATAACCACACACACAAACTGCACTGCAGCCTCACCCACAGGCTGGGAGTGGACATCTGGTCTGCTTGCTGGTCGGCTCGCCAACCTACCCGGGGACAACACAGGGAGAGATCCCTGCAGTTCAGCGTGACTGAAGCTCTGCCAAATGCCTGATCTGACCCAACTCACACAAGGTGGCCCCTGACTGACCCAGTAGCAAACAGGAACCAAACTGCCCACAACAGGCAAAGAGAGCCATTGCAGGTGACTGGAATGAAGGCAAATGTGGCTCAGCCAGAAGAGAAGGACACATACAACATACACAGAAGACACCTAAGAAGTGCCAGGTTCTGGTGAAAAGGGAACATTGCACTGCAGGGCACTATAGGACCTCTTCTTTACAAAGACACTACTTTCAAGAGCAGGAGATATAGCTTTTTTTTTTTAAGTTTTTATTTATTTGTCAGAGAAAGAGAGAATGGGGGAGAGAGAGAGAGAGAGAGAGCGCGAGCAAGGGAGCACCAAGCAGGGGGAGCTGCAGGCAGAGGGAGAACCAGGCTCCCTGCTGAGCAAGGAGTGATGTGGGACTCGATCCTAGGGCCATGAGATCATGACCTGAGCCAAAGGCAGACATTTAACTGACTGAGCCACCCAGGTGTCCCAGTGACTTTCTTAACATATAGAAGCAGACACAGAGTTAGACAAAATGAGGAAACAAAGGAATATATCCCACATGAAAGAACAAGATAAAAAAAAAGCTATAGAGCTAATGAAATTGATAAAGAACATATCTCAGAAAATTTAAGTATGGTCATAAAGATACTCACTGGCATTGAGAAAAGAGTGGGGATCTCAATGAGATCCTCAACAAAGAGAGAGAAAGGATTAAAAAGCACCAAATGGAGATGAAAACCTCAATAACCGAAATAAAAAAAAACTACACTAGAGGGAATCAATAGTAGACTAGAGGAAGCAGAGGAATGGATCAGGGACCTGGAGGACAGAGTAATGGAAAACAAGCTGAACAGGAGACAGAAAAAGAGAATAATAATAAAAAATGTGAATAGATTAAGGGCATTCAGTGACACCATCAAGAGTAACATTTGCATTATAGGGATCCTAGAAGGAGAAGAGAGAGAAAAGCAGACATAAATTTTATTTGGAGATATGATAGGTAAAAACTTCCCTAATTTGGGGAAAGAAACAGAAATCCAGATCCAGGAAGCACAGAGAGCTCCCAACAAAAATCACCCCAAGGAGATCCACACCAAGACACACAATAATTAAAATGGCAAATAGTAGTGATAAAGAGAGAACTGTAAAACCATAGACAGAAAAGAAAATAGTTAAATCCACAGGAAACCCCATAAGGCTAATAGCTGATTTTTGGCAAAAATTTTGCAGGCTGGAAGAGAGCACATGATATATTCAAAGTGCTGAAAGGAAAAACCTTTATCCAAGAATACTTTATCTAATAAAACTATCATTCATAATAGAAGGAAAGATAAGTAGTTTTCCAGACAAACAAACATTAAAGGGATTAATCATCACTAAGCTAGCCTTACAAGAAATGTTAAAGGGAGGAATAAGAAAAGCAGGAAGCACAAAAGCAGTAAAATTAAGTATATCTGTAAAAATCAGTCAAAGGATTCACAAACTAAAAGGATGCAAAGTAGAACACTATATACCTAAAACATGGGGGAGAAAGAATTAAAACATTAGCGCTTTTAGAATGGGTTCAAATTTCAAATTTAAATGACCATCAATTTAATATAGACTGCTATATACATGTTACAAATAAATAGGATGGTAACCATAAATCAGAAACCACTAACAGATATGCAAAAAAATAAAGAGAAAAAAAAAACAAGTATATCAAAGAAAGCCAGCAAACCATCAGAGAAAAGTGCAAAAAAGAGAAGAACTAAAAAAACCATAAAACAAGTAACAAAATGGCAGTAAGTGCATACCTATCATAATTACTTTCAATATAATGGCCTAAATACTCCAATCAAAAGACAGAGTTAATGAAATGAATTTAAAAAGCAACAAGCATCTATGTGCTGCCTACAAGATACCCACATAAGACCTAAAAACACAGACTGAAAGTGAAGGGATGGAAAGCACATAGCATGAAAATGGAAGTGAAAAGAAAGCTAGAATAGCAATACTTGTCTCAGACAAAAGAGACTTTAAAACAAAGACTGTAACAAGAGAAAAAGAAGGACCCTATGCAACCATAAAGAAGAAATTGAACGAGAATATATACTGTAAATATTTATGCACCCAACATGGAAGCATCAAATACATAAAGCAGCTATTAACAAACATAAAGGAAGTAATCAATAGCAGGGGACTTTAACACCCCATTTATATCAACGGATAGATCATCCAAACAGAAAATCAGCAAGGAAACATTGGTATGAATGACACATTGGACCAGTTGGCTTTTTCACAGCATTCCATCCTAAAACAGAATACACTTTCTTTTCAAGTATACATGGAACATTCTCCAGAACAGATCACATGTTAGGTCACAAAACAAGTCTCAACAAATTCAAAGACTGAAGTAATATCATGCATTTTTTCCAACCACAACACTTATGAAACTGGAAATCAACAAGAAATAGTCTGGAAAGAACACAATACATGGGGAACCAGGTTAAATAACATGCTACTAAACAATGAATGGTCAATGAAAAAATCAAAGAGGAAATAAAAAAAGTACATGGAGACAAATGAAAATAAAAACACGATGGTCGAAAATCTTTGGGCTGCACCAAAAGCTGTTCTAAGATGGAATATTATAGCCATACAAATTTACCTCAAGAAGCAAGAAAAATTCAATAAACAACCTAACATTACACCTAAAGAAGCGAGAAAAAGATACAAAACCCAAAACTAGTAGTAGGAAGGAAATAATACAGATTACAGAAGAAACAAACAAAATAGAAACTAAGGAAACAGAACAGATCCATGAAACCAGGAGCTGGTTCCTTGAAAAGATCAACAATATTGGGAAACCTTTAGCTAGATTCATTTAAAAATATAAAGACAGACAGACAGAGAGAGAACACACACACAAAATCAAAATGAAAGAGGAGAAAAAATAACCAACCATACAGAAATACAAAGGATAATAGAATATCATGAAAAATTATATGCCAACAAATTGGACAACATAGTAGAAATGGATAAATTCTTAGACACCTATAACTTTCCAAAACTGAATCAGAAAAAAAAATGGAAAATTTGAACAGAACCACCAGCAATGAAACTGAATCAGTAAGCAAAAAACTCCCAATGAACAAAGTCCAAGACCATATGGCTTCACAGGTGAATTCTACCAAACATTTAAGAAGAGTTCAGACCTATTCTTCTCTAACTATTCCAAAACATAGAAGAGGTAGGAAAGCCTCCAAATTCATTCTAGGCCAGAATTATCCTGATACCACAACCAGACAAAGACACTACAAAAGAAGAGAAGTACAGATCAATACTTCTGATGAAAACAGATGCAAAAATGCTCAACAAAATGTTAGCAAACAAAACCCAACCATATATTAAAAAAATCATTCACCATGATCAAGTGGGATTTATTCCTGGGATGCAAGGGTGGTTTGATATTTACAAATTAATCAATGAGATAAATCACATCAAAAAGAGAAGGATAAAAAAAACATGTAATTATTTCAACAGAAGCATGAAAAGCATTTGACAAAGCATAACATTCATTCTTAATAAAAGCTCTCAACAAAGTAGGTTTTTAGGGAATATACCTCAACATAAAACAAGCCCATATATGAAAAACCCACAGCTAACATCATAATCAATGGAGAAAA
The DNA here is from genome assembly GCF_002007445.2 of Ailuropoda melanoleuca. Taxonomy (NCBI): domain Eukaryota; kingdom Metazoa; phylum Chordata; class Mammalia; order Carnivora; family Ursidae; genus Ailuropoda; species Ailuropoda melanoleuca. The sequence goes on from NC_048237.1 coordinate 19,593,259, forward strand.
ACTGAGAGCTTTTCCTTAAAGTCAGTACAAGATAAGGATAAGGATATCTAAACTCACCACTTTTATTCAGCATGGCACTGCAAGTCCTAGCCACAGCAATCAGACAACAAAAAGAAATAAAAGGCATCCAAATCCGTGAAGAAGTAACACTTTCACTATTTGCAGATGACATGATACTATATATAGGAAACCCTAAAGACTCCACCAAAAAACTACTAGAACTGATAAATGATTTCAGTAAGGTCACAGGATATAAAGTCAATGTACAGAAATCTGTTGCATTTCTATACTCATAGTACCTAAAGCAATCTACAGAATCAATGCAATCCCTATCAAAATACCAACAGCATTTTTCACAGAACTAAAACAAATAATCCTTTAATTTGTATAGAATCACAAAAGCCCTGAATATACAAAGCAATCTTGAGAAAGAATAAATCTGGTGGTGTCACAATCCCAGAATTCAAGATATACCAGAAAGCTGTAGTAATGAAAACACTATGATACTGGCACAAAAAGAGATCAATGTAACAGAATGTAGACCCCGGAAATAAACCCATGATTATATGGTCAATTAATCTTTGACAAAGGAGGCACGAATATACAATGGGAAAAAGAAAGTCTCTTCAGCAAATAGTGTTGGAAAAACTAGACAGCTATATGCAAAAGAATGAAACTGGACCACTTTCTTACACCATATACAAAAGTAAGCTCAAAATATATTAATGACCTGAATTTGAGACCTGAAACCATAAAAATCCTAGAAGAGAGCACAAGCACTAATTTCTCTGACAGCAGTAGCAACACTTTTCTAGCTATGTCTCCCGATGCCCAGAAAACAAAAGAAAAAACAAACTAATTGGACTACATCAAAATAAAAAGCCTCTGCACAGCAAAGGAAATGATCAATAAAACTAAAAGACAACCTACTGAATGGGAGAAGATATTTGCAAATGTCATATCTGATAAGGGGTTAATATCCAAAATATACAAAAAACGTATACAACTCAATACTCAAAAAGAAAAGAATCCAATTAAAAAATGGACAAAAGACATGAACATATAGATGGTCAAAGAAGACATACAGATGGTCAACAGACACATGAAAAGATGTTCAATGTCACTGATCATCAGGGAAATGCAAATCAGAACCACTGCGTTGCTGGTAGGAAGACAAACTGCTGCAGTATGGAGGTTCCCCAAAAAATTAAAAATAGAATTACTGCATGATTCAGTAATTCCACTACTAGATATTTACCCAAAGAATACAAAGACACTTAACTCAAAATGATATATGCAGCCCTATGTTTATTGCAGCATTATTTACAATAGCCAAGTATGGAAGCAATCCGAGTATCTATCTATAGACGAACAGATAAAGAAGGTGTGGTATATCTATATATATAATGGGATATTACTCAATCACAAAAAACAATGAAATCTTGCCATTTCCAACAACATGGATGGACTTGAGTGTATAGTGCTAAGTGAGATTAATCAAAGAAAGATACATATGATTTCATTCATCTGTGGAATTTAAGAAACAAAACAAACAAAAGAACAAAAGAAATAAACCAAAACAAACAAGCAGAATTGAAACTAGAGAACATAACCATGGTGTCCCAGAGGGGTGGCAGGCAGGAGTAACGGGTGAAATAGATGAAGGGGATTAAGAGTGCATTTCTCATAAGGAGCACTGTATTTACATATATATAATAAAGAGTATAATATTAATTGAAATAACTCAGAGAAAGACAAATACCATGATTTCACTCATATGTGGAATTTAAGGAACAGAACAAACAAAACCAGACTCATATAGAAAACAAACTGGTGGTTGTCAGAGAGGAGGTGGGGGTGGATGGATGAAATGGGTGAAGGGGATTAGAGTCCATTTATCAAGATGAGCACTGAGTAATGTAGACAATTGTTGAATCACCGTATTGTACATCTGAAACTAATAGAACATTGAATGTTATACAAGAATTTTAAAAAAAATAATGTGAGGTTAAGAGTAAAACATAAAACATAAAATTTAGGAGAGTGACTATGAAGGGAAGGCAAGGAAAGTGAAAAATCTAAATGGAGAAACAGGTCATGAGAGGGTCTCCTTTGTGTATTTACTTAATATGTATTTTTTTCTGATTACAAAGACAATATATGCTTTACAATTAAAATCTGGAAATAAATTCAGACATTATTAAAAAAATATGATACTGTCATAAGGACAAACATGTAAACCAATGGAATAAAACAGAAAGCCCAGAAATAAACTCTAGCATATATACAGTCAATTGATTTGTAACAAATATGACAAGAATTCAGTAGGAAAGGTTTTTTTTTTCCCAACAAATACTGGATATCGGCATACAAAATAATGGAGTTGGAACCTTACCTAATGCCATGTACAAAAAACAACCCAAAATAGGTCAAAAATCTAAACTTAAGAGTTAAAACTTTAAAACACTTAGAAAAAAATGAGGGAAACCTTTATGGTACTGGATTTTGCAACCGTTTAATGGATTTAACAACAAAAGTACAGACAACAAATAAAAAAAATAGACAAACTGGGTATCAAAATTAAGATATTTGTGCATCAAAGGACACTACCAAAAAAGTGAAAAGCCACTTACAAAATAGGAGAAAATATTTGCTAATCATATATCTGATCAGGGAATAATATTCATAATATATAATTTCTATAACTCATCAATAAAAATCCACCCACATGAAAAGTTGGCAAGGGATCTGAACAGACATTTCGCCAAACAAAACAAAACAAAACAAAACAAAACATACTATTGGCTAAGAAGCACCTCACAAGATGCCCAACATCATTAATCATTAGGGGAATGTAAATCAAAAACCGTAATAAGATAACAATCCATACCTACTAGAATGGCTATAAATGGTAAAACAAAGCATGCACACACCCACAAAAACAACTACACACAGTATTGGCCAGGATGCGAAGAAACTATACCTTTTATGCACTGCACAAAACATGATGCTGTCCCCGTGGAGAGTTTGGCAGTTCCTCAGAAAGTTAAATATAGAATTAACATATGAGCCAGCAATGAATCACTCATGAGTATACATACAAAATAATCGAAACCAGGTACTTCAATATATATTTGTACATCAATGTTCATAGCAGTATTACTCCCACCGTGAATGACCAAAAGATGGAAAAGTGTCCATCAACAGATGAATGGTGAATACAATGGAATTGCTCAAACTATAAAAAGAATAAAAGTTTGATATATGCTACAATATGGAAAAGCCTTGAAAAACTCACGCTAAACGAAATAAATCAGACACAAAAAGACAAATACTATCTGATTTCACTTATATACAGCTTCTATACCAGGCAATTGCATAGAGTCAGAAAGTAGACTAGAGGTTACCAGGGGTTGGAGGAAGGCAGGAAGGGGCAGTTATTGTTTAATGGGGTACCGAGTTTATGTTAGGGATGATGAAAAATTGCAGATCCAGGCAGTGGTGCTGGTTGCACAACTTTGTGTATGTATTTAATGCCACTGAAGCACACATGTAAACATGATTAAACATTATGCTATGTACATTTTGCCATTAAAAATAATAAACAGCATATTCAATGGTAATAAAACAAATTATAGGTTGCAATTTCTATGGTAACCACTAAAAGACTTGTATAAGAAAATATCATGGTTAAATTAAAAAACAGAAAATAGAATATTAACCCAAAAGAAGGCAAGGCAATAGAGAAAAAGAAAAGGTTTTGCTTGCTATAATTGTTCTTTTAATAATCTCTGCAGTTCTGTGTCTCAAACTTTTCTGGCTTCTCCTTGGTTTTCATACTTATTATTATGATTTCACCCATCTTCCCTGTGATACTTAAGTACCAATAGACCTCTGTTATGCAGAATCCCGTCATCTCCATTGCTATCACTGAGCTTGGCTGTCTTTTACCTAGCAGGAGAGGTCACTTCTGTTGACACAGAGGATTTAGAGAATTATGGAAATTCATCAAGGTTTTCAAGTGCAGCATCCTATATTTCCTCATCCCATGTATTATGGCCTCATTATTTCCCAACATTGCATCTCTATTTTGGATAGGTGGCTTGACTAATTTGAACATCTAGACTTCTTTAGAGGTTTGATACTCTTTTGGTTAAGTCCTGATATGGGTACTAAGCTTTCTCCTTTCTTGTTTCAGGAAATAAGATACTCTTTACATGTAGCCAAGGGGACCCCTTTGTCTTTCACATTAAGTTTTATTTAATGATTAATCAACCTCAGCCTTTTAAAATTTTTCTGTAGAACATCAGTTGACCTCAGCAACAACAATAGTATTCCATTGGGCTTGTAATTACTAATTCTCTCCTATTTTCAAAATCACACGATAGAATACATTTATTAGCACACTTCTTTCCATTAATACAACAACTCATCTCACTGCAGTTGAGAGTTGTATCAACTTATCTTTTATTTTATGCCAGGAGCTATCAGCAATTCACTTACCACCAGTGATAGAGTCCTTATAACCATGAAGCAGCCAATGGTACAGAGCCCAAATCCCACTTTAATATCTACTTTCTTGGGAAACTTGGGAACTCACATCTGGACTTCAGTTTCCTCAGAAAGAAGATTCTATGATGGACATTAGTAGGCAGGACGACTTTTGCACAATTATGTTGGGATCCACGTGTGCTAAATGAAAGCAAAACTGGGTAGGAATACACATCAGTTTGTGGTATAATCAAGTCCTCAGCCAAGAGCTAAGGGAGTTCTCAATCAGAATGGTACTACACACTTGTCCTGAGTTGGGACAATGGGATCAAGCATGAATGGGCATCAGATCCTGGCTACTCTTGCGAAGAGAATGAGTTTGAGTGTGGCAGCTCACTTCAGCTGTAAGTAATATGAGATGGCTGACAGCTTAGTGTTGGTAGAAATATGAGCAGTTGTAGGTAAGTCATTCTGTCCTGAGGGGGAAACTGGCTGACACAGCACAACATCTGCTACGCTGAGACACTAACGGTACTAAAGAAATTAATCCACTATTAAATACCTTTCTAAAAAGAAAATCTAAATCCAGATGACTTAACTTAAAATTATTCCAAATACTTAAGGGATAAATAACTTCCATATTTTACACATACTTCCAGGGAAAAGTTCCATAAAGAATACATAACAAGCCATTTTATGAGGCTGGGGTAATATTGGTATAAAAACTATACAGGGGCTTCCGAACAAAGAAATTTGCAAATCTCTCTCATGAATATAGATGAAACAATCTTAAACACAATGTTAGTAACACAAATCCAATAATATAGATCATTAACAGAGTTTATTCTGGGAATGTAAGATATATTAAAAAGTTCATTCTGGGAATTAAAAGATTCACAACCACTTAGTTACTCCCCCATACTTGAGAAAGTTTTGTCTAAATCTCCCAAGAAGCACAAGGATGAAATTTAAAATTAAGTGAAAAAGTACAGATTTTCAAGAAATCTGTAAATTTTGCAAATACTAAGCTTAATCAGATAGATTTCTGCTTTCAGCTATAATAATATAACCAGCACTACTTATATCATCCTCCAAGCAAAAGCAAAAAGAAATTTGTACAAAATATACCAGGCATCAGTTTTTTGGTGTTTGCTTTTTGTTTTTTAATTGAACAAGAGACTGCACAGGACTATGACTCCTGATATAGAATAATAACAAAACAAATGACACCAGTCCTATGATTAATCAGGTTTTTTTTTTCCATAAGTCCGGTTTAATAATGTAGTGAAAGGTAGAGGGCCCACGCAAAATTTAGTGGTCTTGGTAATTTGAATCGACAAGCCCTGGAATTCCAGATGTCTGAAGAGTCTAAAGGACACAGTGCAGGAGAGAAGGGAGCTATGTAGAGAAAACACTCTAGAAATCTGGATAGTTATTTCTGAGTCTGCTGCTAAATACTAAGCTGGGCATACTTAGGATGAAATTTCACAAGGTCAATCAAGAGTCAACTGGGAATCTAGCTGCTTAAAAATGTCCAGATCTCAGACAGGGCTGGAGACATTTAAGGTTCAACCAGCCTGAGTAGGGAGTCCTCTTTAATCACTGAGGACATTCTATAACACTAAACCTTAGAGCAATTTACAACTGCCTTTATACTGCCTAAAACCGCAACTTGAAAGGATAGATTTGATCTCCAAGTAACTTATCTGCAAAACAAACTGACAATCTTAAAACAATAAAATCAGCTCTCAAAAAATGTATAATTTGTAATTTCCAGCATCCAATTCAGGAAAACGTGACAATACAGGGAAATAGGGTTTTTATTCCCTGGAGAAAAATCAGTTACTCAAAACAAGCGTGTGTGTGTGTGTGTGTGTGTGTGTGTAAAACAGAATGGAATATAATAGAATTATATACTGAGTTAGCATATAGGAAGACCTTAAAGAGCTAATGTAAATACATTCAAGTATTTATCATAAAATGAGTAAATAATGAAACATGAAAATATGGAAGTTCTAGAAATGAAGAGTATACAGTAAGTAACATGTCTTTACTCCTTAGCTACTTTAAGATTATATCCTTATCACAGGCTTTCAGAACTTTGGTGTTTTAATAAACTTTTTAATTTGAAAAGTTACATATTTATTGCAAAATTGAGAGGGTAAAACAGAGTTTCCATATATCCAACACCCAATTTCCCCTACTATTAATATCTTACAATAGTATGGTATACTGGTTATAATTAATGAACCAATATCAACATGCTATCACTAACTAATACTCAAACACTACTCAAATTAAAAACAAACAAAAAAAAAACCACTACTGTCCTTTTCATGTACCAGAATCCCGTCCATGTTACCATAGTTAACCATTATATATCCTGAGGCTCCTCTTGACTGACAATGTCTTAGACATTCCTTGTTTTAATGGATTTGGCAGTTTTGAGTGCTGGTCAAGTATTTCATAGAATTTACCTCAATTGGATTTTGTCTGATACTATTCTTATGATTAGACTGACCGAGGTTACTGATTTGGAGGAGGAAGACCACAGAGGTAAAATGCCATTCTGATCAAATCATATCAAAGGTGTCCATTATCAACATGACTTACTACTCTTGATGTTAAGCTTAATCATAAGGCTGAAGTAATATTACATTTCTCTCCAGTGAAGGTACACTTTCTACCCTCTTCTCTTTACAATACTCTTTGGAAGAAATTCCAAACTTTCTTTTACGCTTATTAACTGTGGAGTTATGCTCCACCTCCTTGAAGGTGAAGTAACTTCAAAAATATCTGGAATGTTTGTACACAGGAGCTTTGTCTCTTCTATTTATTCATCATTTCTTTATATCAGTATGGACTCATGCATAATGTAAAATCTGATTCCATTTTTAATGTTGACTGCTATAACTTTAAAGCCACCCTATCTGAGGGAGCTGATAAATTGCAGAGCTCTTTTGGCTCAAGTGGGAGATTCAAGCTTTCCAAGCCTCAGTCCACAGGCCAAAACCCTCACCTGACCCTATCCTCTAAACAAAATAAAAGCCCAGAGCCAGTCTTCTTTCCTGGCTCTCTCAATCCTTTTTGGATCCCAGTCTACCTTATGCATGTCATAAACTTTTCATCTCCTCTTAGCCTGAATATGGCATCATCTGTTGCAACATTCAAAACAAATTTAGATATCTGAATGATTTTTTCAGCATGGGAAAAACCAGTTTCTTCAGGGTGGGCAAAACAATATGGATATTTATTTTATACTTTGAGGTTTATAATCCAATACTAACATATTTATTTTCTAGCTTAAATTGTTCCAGCTTTGGCCATTGGGAGCTCTTGTATCCCTCTGACAACCTCCATTGATTTATCTTTTATTATTCATTAATTTCTTCAGCACCTTCTTACTTTCTGACACTAAAAGATACTCCAGGTACATCTTACATATTACAGTCCAAATCCTAGAAGAGCCAGTTCTTTAAGAACTCAAAGAAATAGATAACATACTGTTCCAGATACTGTATAAAAGGATATTTCTGAATCCTCCCTTGTGTTTGTATTATATTATTATCATTCATTTCACATATTCCTATGGTATGACAGCCCAGTAAGTTGTTACTACCATTGCTTTAAACAGTTACTTGTACATCTATGAAGAATAAGAAAAAAGATTTATTTTACCTCAATTTTTTTCTTCCCCAATGTGACAAAATTTATGTAAATCTAGGTATGTGATTTCTTTCTCCCTGAAAAATGGCTTTTAATATTTTTACAGGCCAGTCTTCTGGAAAAGATACCTCAGTTTTTGTTTCCTTAGAGTATATTTATTTCTACTTTTATATACTTTTAAAGTATAATTTCACTAGGTATATATAATTCTAGGTTTGTGTGTGTGTGCGTGTGTGTGTGTGTACTTCTCTCAACACTAAATACTTCACTCATCTTAGCTTACTGCATGATTACTGACAAGAAGTCCACTGTAATTCTATCTTCCACTATAATTCTGTTGCTTTAGGATGTGTATTCAAAAAGAATGTGTACCCTTACTTCTCTAGGCAGTTATTTTCCTATGGCTTTCTCAATTCTTTTGTTTTTTCTTTCAGTTTGGATAGGATATTCCTAAGAATAGTTTTTATTTTTATTTTTGTTTTTATTCTGCTTGGTGTTATTTGAACTTCCTGAATCTATGGTGTGATGTATATCCATTTTTGAAAGTTTTGGCCACGATTACCTCAAATATTTCTTCTGCTAGTCTTTGTTCTTTTTTTTGTATATTAACTATGCATATTTATACCTTTTGAAATTGTACTTTGATGTCCTGTTTTTGTTTTGCATTTTCTCTTTTCTTTGCATTTCAGTGGGAGAAGTATCTACTGACCTATCAAGTTCATACATTTCTCTTCGGTCATTTTTCAGCATATTGATGTACCCATTAAAGGTGTTCTGCATTTTTGTTGTTTTTTTTTTCCCTAGCACTTTCTTTTTCTTTACCTTAGAGTTTCCACCTCTCTGCTTGCATTCCCCATCTGCTCTTGCATATAGTCGTATTTTACTTTAGGGTCCTTAATGTAATAATCATAGTTATTTTAAATTTCCTATATGATAATTCTGACATTTTTGCCATACCTGATTCTCATGCCTACTTTGTTTTTTCAGACAGTGTTTTTTCTTCCTTTTTAATATGTTCATAATTTTCTGGTGAAAACCAAATGTGATATATAGGAACTGAGGTAAATAGGCCTTTGGAGTTTTAAGGTTAGTCTGGCTAGGTGTTTGTGTTTAATGTTTGCTATAACTGTAGATGCTAGAGGTTTCCTATTTACTTAGTGCCCTTGTTTGTATTTCCCTTGTCAATTTTGGACTTTATTAAGTAATCTTCTCAAAAAGTATCTGTGTCTTTTTGGATCTTTCAGCTATAATTCATTGTTAGCATACTGTAACCTTGGTGAAGTGGTAAAGATTGAGGATGGACATGTGTTCTAAAATTTTATGATTAAATTTGTTTTTTAGCGTGCCTATATTCCTTGGTGTGACCTTCACAAGGGTTTCTTAGTTTTCTCCCCATCCTTAGGTGTGAAAGGAAGGCTAAACAAAATAGAATTGGAGAAATGATCTTTCCCCAGATTAATCAAGTTCTGATAAATTCCGACCCCCCCACACACGGAGAGTAGGTATTTGTTACGTAGAATGATCTGGAATATGTTACAATGGTTATTCTAACTCTCTTCTCCATAAACAGGGAAGATCTTTTCCAGTTCCTTACTGTGAGACCTGGTATGGTTCCTGGAGGTAAAATCCACAAAAATATAGAGGCCCTACAACACTGTGGCTCCCAGGAGTCTGTCATTTTCATTGTAATCCACACTCAGCTTCCAGCAATTCACCAAAATTACCACTTAACTACGCCTACCAATGGCTTCAGCTGCTTCTCTTCTAGGTAAGTGAATCTTGGCTGTGACTCTCTGAATTCACCTTAGCATCACCTGACTCTCCAGATTTCAGAGTGGTAGTTTGCCCTGAATCTCAGTTCTCTGACGGCTAAAAGAGAAGTCATTGATTTTTCAGTTGCTCACTATTTGCTTCCAGGCTGGTAGATGACAAAAAAATATTTTGAGATAAGTATTATTCTTACTTAGAAACCTACAGTGAGGAAATTAGATTAATAAGCTATAGGATACTCCCCCCCACACCGCACAGAAAAAAACCTGGTATTTTTTTTAAGTCAGTCCTTTCAATGTAATATGAAATAAAAACTGATACATCCAATGAAAGAAAGCACAAACTATATTCCCAGCACCCTTATTCTTGAATAATGGCCATATCTGGTGGCAAGCTGCTTCATTTATATTTTTTCTGTATTGTATTTTTTGTTAGGCCACATTACATTGAGTGAGAATAAAGATTTGCTCTGAAAATTTCAGGGAACAGAAAACATGTACTTTTCCTTAATTTAAAAGAAACAGAAGTAAAACATAAGGATTACCTAAGGAAGAGAAAATGTACACAAATTATACTAACGTATTAAATGTAAAAAAAATAGAAAATAAATTATATTGTTATTTAAAAAAATTTCTCCTTGGAAAACACATTTTCAGCTGAAATGCAACTGAGATCCTCATTGGCGTCAACTCGTTCAGAGGTTTTAGAAATAAAGAGCATCGACTTACTTGTAGCATGTGTCGGGGAAGCTGATCACAAACACGTAACTGCCAATACATCCATGAGCTGGACCCAGAGGCTCCTCACCCACTCCTTTGCGCTTGGAATGTGGGTTCCACTTGCCTTTCTTGCTCCCAGAGGTTCTCCAAAGACAGCTTGAGATGGTGATGTGATGTTAAAAACAACTGCATGGCACACGTGACATGGCCCAGTTAAGACTTCTTTATCAGGTTTTAAGAATCGGTGGGCAGGTGCAGGGATCTATTTGTCTTGCTGCAACCCCAAATGAGCCTTGTATGCAAGTTTCTTTTGCTATTTTTGTCATCTACCAGCCTGGAGTGGCCTCCCTCTGTCTTCAGTTTCTCCCTGCCCTCCGCACAGGAAAGCTCCCGAGAGGGTGGTGCACCTACAGCATGTTTCCTTGGCACACGGTGATAAAAGTAAGATTTCAACCGTGGCTGATCACTACGCAATTAAAAGAACTGTCATTACTATTCTCTAATACTCCAGTCATCTAAAGAATTTTTAAACATGCCATTTTTTTAAATAAATTGGAAGATGTCCTTCATTTGAGAAATCTTTATAAAAATGAAAAGTAGAAGGAATAAATACCTAATGAGTAATAGCTCATCTATAAAAATATATTTCACTTATTTCATTCCTGCTGTGTATGTTATCTCAAACATTTAAAAAGTTAAGACTATTAGAACAAAAAAAGGAAAATACTCCTCAGTTTTTCAAATAACATGTTAGAAAAAGACGAACTGAAAAATTATTTACAGAAAACAGCTGTCATATAATTCTAAAAGTTTTCTTTTGTATTCAGAGTACTTTCCTACATATTACTTATTATTTAACCTATGCTATAGGAAATTACAACTTTTATAAAACAAAAAGCATTATTTTAAACGAAGACATTTTAAACTTTGCACATAAGAAGAATGTGAAAAACCTAATTTTAAAAATAATTAAAAGAATATGTGCATGTACTATGTGTTTCATCAGTGTGGTTCCAGGTCTTAAACTGGTGCCAGATAAATGTTAGTGTTATCCATTTATTTGCCTTGCACTTATATTTATTATGGTCCATGTAGGAGCTATCAGGATATCAGTTATTGGAGAGCTGAGAAATATTTTTGGCTTAAAGATAGTCTTTCTCAGTCGACTAAAAGAAAACAGAAATCCAAAGTAATGGAGTATGTGATAAACATGATTGGCTCGTAGACTAAAGGATAAAGAATGCAAGTGATGGACAGTTTTTGTGTCTGCAGTTGAGTATCCTGAAAAGCTAGGGTGGCAGCCTAAGGGCCAGATGCCTGAGACAGAAAAACTGAAGGAGATACTAGGGTACTAGAAAAGTCTGCCCTGCTTCTCATTTCTCCAGAACTGCTTTTTGTTTTTGTTTTACAAAAGCAATTCCTATTTTAAACAGTTTTAACATCTTAATTGTATAGCTCCTGGCGTCTGCAAAACTAGTCAGAGAAAATGAAGAAACATAGAACCATACAGAGCACAAATGATAAGACCCTTTAAAATATATTTGAAGGCACCAAAGTGGTATCTGCCACATAGTATTACTAAACGTAACAGTTCCCCTATGAGATTTTCATAGTTGTTATATGAACTGTGGCTTCTGTTAAGGTGCTCAGACAAGTTGCTTCATTAGTTTTCCCATTAATTGAAATACAATTTAATAGTAAATTATATATTTTAACTTGAATGTTGCAAAATACCTATTATGAAAATAAACATTGAAATGTGTGAGATAAGGTACAATCAAATTTAATCAACTTGCACATGTAATGTATATTATGGAAACTGTTTTAAAAACTTTGCCTATAAATTTTATAAAATGGAATAAAATGACAAAATTTACTTATAACAAAACCCCATAACAACTTGTGGTTTTTTTTGCTAATTCATCCTATTGTTTGAATTGAGATGATCAAAAGCATTATTTTTTCAATTCAGGCATTTTTGATAACTCCAGGAAGTCTGATAAAAACTTTGCTAAAGTCAACAAAAATTTTGACCCTTATTGACTTGCCAACTTTTCCAAAGGTTTATTACATTTTTTTGTCTATAGAAACATTTTTCTAAAACATGATCTATTTATAGCTCTGCAAGTGATTATACTGTAAAAGGGCCATACTGGGATATAAAACTAAATATGTTAAGACTAGATATTATGCATTTTAATATTCTGGAAATTTTATGTATCTCACCTATTTTGCATTTTAAGTAATTTATTAAATACCTTCATTTAAGCTATATATGAAGAAACATTAAAATATTGAGGTAAAACTAGATTTTTAAAAAATATACATACCTTTAGTATTTCACAAATACATGTATACACTCTAGAGGCACTGTAGCCACTAATTTACCATTTCTTACTATATTACTTCATTGTATTCCATCGACAAAGATGTGTTGAATTCTTACGGTGTGCATGGTGGTCATGTGTGTTTGTGTATGTGTATATTTTATATATATATAAATATATATAATTTATAATTCTTTCCATATTTTAGGTGCTTTTGCAAGTTCAGTAACTTCAGTTGGAAAATGTGATCATGATAAGAACATGAAAATACAGCTTGGACAGTTATATTTTAAAGGTAGAAATTGAAACACGGATGAAATTGTACATAATGATAATGTTTTGGTAATGTTCTGTCTATAGCACTGAAACACACGTTATTTTTAATACATAATACACATACTGTCTAAAAGGGAAAGTGTACAGTACTAGAATATGTTACATATTATGTATATGTGCATGTATTACATATATTTTAGTATATATTATATTACACAAAAATATTTTAATGCTTTGTGTTGTCCTCAATATTGTTTACTGTACACATTAAAATGCATGCTTACCATATTTAAAGTTTTGATTTTCAATTTGAGGACTTATTTGGCAACCTAGATCAAGAAGAAAAGTTAATGGACTAATAATACTAAAAGACTGTGACCCATCTAGAAGTCAATAATATATATCAAACAACAATTTTCTCTAAATCAATGTGCAAAATTCCAAATCAGTGCAGCAAATTTAGATAGATCTAGTAATCCGCATAAGGCATAGTGACAGGTCATGGGCAAAAGTAACAGAATCGAACGCAGATGGGCTGTTACCAAGGGAATGCCATCAGCCCTAACATCCTAATGAATCTAGCATCCACAGTTGGTTGTTGGCCCTAAAATATATGCTGCGCCAAAAAGCAGTAAGGCCTCATTGTTGCCAAAGAATTAGTGTGACAATCCTGAGAATTCAGCAAACGGAATATGCTGAGGTACTGTTTCTACTCCTCACAAACGTGCCTAGGGAGTCAAACTGCAGTTAACATCCTGCTCCCACCCTTCACCCTGGAGTCAGACTCTATGGAACTCTATTACTACTGAAAGCAAAATTATTGTTCCACCATCCATTCAAGGCTCTCATAAGTACATCTGCTACATGAAAATTTGATCACAAGATTCCTACCTGCAAGTAAACTTGGGGAATGCAGTATTTAGGTTGCTTGTCTCTACTATATGGGAAGACAAGCCAGAAAGTGAAGTTTGGTGTTTTATAGTCTACAGTTCTCACCATGTCCCAGATGGCCTTTCCTACAACCTCTTACCCTCTGAGAACCAAGACTTATTTCAAATGCAAATGTGATGATATCACTCCCATGCTTAAGACACATCATTTTCTCACTGTTATTGTAATGTAAAGACCAACATCTGTAATGTGACCTACAAAACTCTGCTTCGTCTATTCCTACTTTTCTTAAGGCTCTTTCCTCAGTTTTTCCCAATCTTTTCCTGTGTTCTAGCTGTACTGGTCTTCATTGCCTTGATTATTCTCATTTCCCTCCTCTGTGAGGTCTTTGTGTTTAATGTCTCCTTTGTTAGGAAACCAGACCTAAAAAAAAAAAAAAAAGAAAGCAAACCAGACCTAAGTCTACCTTTCCGCTCCACTCAGTAAAATTCTATCTTTCTTTCAATGCTCAGGTCAAATATCACTTCCTTGACTGATGGTAGAGTATTATATCTAAGACTGAGAGCCCTAAGGGCAGATGCCCAGAGAATTCCAGCTCCACCACACAATCTGGTGGAGCCTTAGGCAAATGATTCAAATACTTTGTGCCTCAGTTTCTTCATCTATAAAGTGGGGAAATTCATGCTATTTCCCTTATAAAATGATTGTGACTATTAAATGAATTAATACATGGCAAGGGCTTAAAAAGCAGAGTAAGCACCAAACAAAAGAAAGCAGTCAATGTGGCTATTCTAACTATCATGCTTCATGGAAACCTATCTTGATCTTAATGACTAGCTGTTTGTTTTTTGTTTTTTTCCAAAATGCACTTAGATCCATCAGAGATATAGTAGTTTTACACATATTTGTGCCACACTATAAATGAAAGATTTTCAAGGATAGCAACCATGTTGCTTTAACTCTCAAATGGTGAAAAAAGATCTGGCACACAGTAAGTGCCCAGTGTTTGCTGAATGAATGGATGGAAATCAGGGTGAGAAGCCTCATCTCAAAATTTCAGTATCTAACAACATTCACATAGTGATTTATGCTTTTATGATGTGTGGACTTCCTATATTCTTCCATCCACAGTAGCTTTTAAGATGATCGAGCAAATGCAGTACTTTATAACTTCATAGCTTTGTTTCATTCTTTTTTTTTTTTCTTTGCATTTCACTTTGGGAACTTTCTATTCATGTATCTTCAAGCTCATTGATTGAGCTCTATTCTATTGATGGGCCATCAAAGTATTCTTCATTTCTGTTATACTGTTTCTGATTTTTAGTTTTTCCCTTTGATTCTTTCTCAGAGTGCCCATCTCTCTGATTATATTACCTCTCCGATCTTGCATAATGTCTTCTTTTTGTTAAGTCTTTTACCATTTTAATCCTGATTATTTTACATTTTACAGAGACCCAAAATCTGTGTATTATCTGGGTCTAATTCTGATATTTGTTTTGTCTCTTCAGATACTTCTCTCTTGTCTCTTAGAAATTTTTTCTTTTAAATCCAGATATGAAATACTGGGTAACAGGGACTGAGGTCAATAAGTCTGTAGTGTGAGATTTTATGTTTTTTGGGGGAGTTGGGCAGCGTTAAATGTTTTCTGTAGCCAGAGGCATCAAATTACGCTAGAATCCCTTTTCTGATAACTCCTGTTATCTTAGTGCTTCCTTAAGAATTTGTCTTTAAGTAGATCTGCCCACCACTCTTTCAGTTGTAACCTACTGTTATGCTGGAGTCTTGTAGGAGTGGTAATAAGATGTGGGGATGGAAAGCATTCAGTGATCTTCTAATTTAATTTCGGTCTTTAGTAGACCTGAGTCCCTGGGTTGTCACTCTTACAAGGGTTTCTTGGCTCCTCTTTCCTTTAGTGAGACAGCAAGCCTGTTGAAGGGGGTCTGGAATCCAGAGAATGCCTTCATCCAGGCTGGCTAAGGCTCCTACCCTTATAGGATCATCATATTTTAATGGAGAATGCTCTTGGTGTATTGTATTTCTTGATGATTTCTTTCTCCTCCTATTTGCCACAGCTAAATGAGGATCTTTCTGGGCTCTTCACTGTGAGAACCTGGTGCTTGTGTTAGTCCCTACCTAGCCTCCAGCAAATCATCAAATTATGATTTAAATGTACCCAACAGTTAACTGTTCCAGGTCCTCTGTTCCAGGTTGGCTGATTTTGGCTGTGACTCAGAAGTCATCTGTTTCTCCAGAGTTTTAGGTGGCAGTTTGTCCTAAAACATCAACTCTTAGATTCAAGAAAAGTCATTGATTTTAATCTTTTTATTCAGTTTTTTCTCTAATCATAAAAATGAGTGATACTTTACCTGTCAAAGCTGAAACTGGAAGTTTAATGTCTTTGTAATTTTATTTATTTTTTAAAGATTCATTCATTCATTCATTCATTTAGAGAGTAAGCAAGTGGGAGGGGCAGAGGGACAAGGAGGGAGAATCCCAGTCACCCATCCCCAACACAGGTGACCCTGAGATCAGTACCTAAGCCAAAACCAAGAGTCAGGTGCCTAAGGGACTGTACCACCCAGTCGTCCTAATGCCTTTGTAATTTTAAATATACTTGAACATCATTTTCTTAATCCATGTTCCCTCAGTTATAGGAGGTATCTATTGATTTTCTACCTTGTAAAATGAAACTATTACTGTTTTCCTTCCACTAATTTCATTTCCCAACATAGTAAATCACTTACATATTAAATAAATCTACTGCATATAGTGTATATAACATGCACTATTATGTATGCCCATGAGAGCAAGAATTTTTGTTTTGTTATGATTCACTACTAAGTCCCTAACACCAAGAGGAATATCTGAGATATAGTAAGCCTTTAATTAATATTTATTTAATAAGTGAATGAATGAATCTAAAGTAAGACAACTAGTTGTAACTTCAAATAGTTGGCAATGTATTATAAGAAATGAATAAAATATAAATATATTCAAAGACAGATGTTGAAACAAATGTGTAGTCCACAATGATTTCAGAGCAGTTTCTTTAGAAAGGCCAACTGATTATCTTTCAAAGTATCTCACAGGGCATTTGCCTTGGTTTAATAGACCTAAAAGTAAAGTTAGAACGCTGCTTATGATGTCATCAGGGATAGGATTATATGACTCACACTTATAAGAATAATAAATATTTAAAAATATTAATTGAATAGTAAAATATAATTAGCAAAGGACCAGAAATTAAATTTCTCTTCTAAATATTTTCTCTATGAAATCATACCACATGTGGAAAACTAACTTATAAATAGAAGATTGCTTACTGAACATGAAATCAAAACAAAAAGTTTGCTATATAATTGACATGTTTACCAGTATCTAGCTAAATCAACTGGATAAACATATGTCCACAAAATTTTCAATCAGGTGAGTCTGTAGGCCAGAACATCTTATACCCTATGAAGTACTTCTATTAATACAGTTTTTGCCTTATTACTTTGATCATTTTTTTTCCTGTGTTTCCATTTCTGATCAACATTCCCACTCTGATTAATGCAATTTTTTAAATGTAGGTTTTTATCATACAACCTATTTACCACAGACTCCCAAACTTGTTGAATTGTACTTGTTTTTAATGTTATTTTTGTTTTGATTTTGACTCATTATCCATCATTTCTAAATTTTAAACCCAAAATAGACCCCATTCCAAAATTTTCATGTTTACAAAGATTCTATGTAACCTACTATATTGTCAACCACATGTTTATAAATCATTACAGCATAAAACAATGTAGTATGTGGTAAAAGAGAATTACAAAGGAGTAGCATGGTTATATGTGAGAAGAGGAAATAAGACAGAAATTGGAGAAGTTTTCATAAACAAGATAGATTTTATTACTCTCTATTTTTACCCAACCCCACTGTGCTATAAAGTCCTACATTTAAACAGGACATTTAAAAAGTAAAGACAGAGAATGAAAAAGAATGATAGCACAGTGATTAAAAAGATAAATAGTTGAGTTGCTTCAGTTCTGTCATCCTTCTAAAGCACTGCATCAGGAGCGCCTGGGAGGCTCAGTCAGTTGAGCATCAGCCTTTGGCTCAGGTCATGATCCCAGTGTCCTGGGACAGAAACCCACATCTGGCTCCCTGCTCTGTGGGGAGTCTGCCTCTCCCTCTCCCCCTGCGGCTCCCCCTGCTTGTGCTCTCTGGCTCTCTCTCTCAAGTAAATATATAAAATCTTTAAAAATAAATAAATAAATAAGGCGCTGCATCAAAATGTCAACATTCATCTTCATTAATTACATTTCTAATTAGTTTTAAAAAAGTAAAGGAGGAGTGCCTGGGTGGCTGAGTCGATTAAGGGTCCAATCCTTGTTTTCAGCTCAGGTCATGATCTCAGGGTCTGAGCCCCTGGGCTGGGAGACTGCTTAAGATTCTCCTTCCCTCTCCCTCAGCCCCTATCCCACCTTAAAAAGAAAGGAAAAAGAAAACTTTGGCTGTTTTAACTAATATAATAGTTGCCGGTTTTCCTGAAGATATATTTTAATTAGTTTTACTGAAGTCTAATTCACATATAGTAAAATTCACCCTTTTTCGGTGCACACTTTCATGAATTTGGACAAAATTATACAGTAATGTGCCAATCACAATGCAGATATAAAATATTTCCATCACCCCAAATAGTTCCCTTGTGACCTGCTGCAGTCAATCCCCTTTCACACCCAGCCCCTTGCAATCACTATTCTAATTTCTATTATAATATATAACTTAAATTCGAATGCTTTTGAAAAAGACAGTGAATGCTATTAATAATAATAGTGAGAAAATATGTATAACCTGAGAGTGTATTGGGCAAACATTTTCCATGTTAAGAGTTTATATTTATCAGCAGGAAATAGAAACTGCTGAAAGTTAATAGGACAGAAATGTCATAAATAGTTATAACTTAGTATGATTAAAAAGGTAGTAGGGAGGATAAGAGACAGGCAGGGAGGGTCAAAGATTAAAGACCAGTTAAGTAGCTATTGTCATATTTTTGTTAATGAGAGCCTGAGGAAATGGATCAGCAATATATTTCAAATGCAGAATCAATAGGAAAGTCAATTATTTGTATTTCAGAAGTACAAAGCACAGGAGTTGTTAGAAGTGATTCAGAAGTTTGTGACTTGAATTAAAACAAATTAACCTCATTTAATAGTGACATTGATTAAAATGGAGATGTAAGATGATAAATCAGTTTGAAAACCTAAATTATGGATTTATCTGTTTGCATGTGTTTTTATTTTGTTTCATTTTGTTTGGGTTTTAGTTTTTTTGTTTTTAGATGCAATAGGTTACTTACTAAGTATACTTAAAAATGTGGAGGCTATGTATGCGATGAATCACTAAATTCTACTCCTGAAACTAATATTACACATATGTTAACTAACTAGAATTTAAATGAAAATTTGGAAGAAAAAAATGCAGAGGCTTACTCAAATGAAAATAAGGTGATACATAATCAGCTCTAGGTTAGAAGATACCACTCAAATCTACGAATGGCTTGTTATTTCCTGCTTTCCCTGTTATCCTATATGGGTGGGGGCACTTTCTTTAAGGCTGCATTTTTTTTTTAACTTCTTTCTTTCATTGTTATTTTCTTTCCAAGTTTTCATTTAAATTCCAGCTAGTTTGAACATACATGCAATATTAGTTTCAGGTGTAGCATTTAGTGATTCATCACAAACATACAACACCCGGTGTTCATTACAAGTGCCTCCTTAATACCCATCACCTATTTAACCCCTCCCCCTGCCCACCTCCACTTTGCTTGCCGTCAGTTTTTTCTCCATAGCTAAGAGTCTATTTCTTGGTTTGCCTCTTTTTCACCCTTTATGTTCATTTGATTTGTTTCTTAAATTACACATATGAGTGAAATCATATGGTATTTGTTTTTCTTTGACTGACTTATTTAGTTAAGCATAATACTCTCTAGCTCCATCCGTGTCATTGCAAATGGCAAGATTTCATTATTTTTTATGGCTGAGTAATATTCCATTATATATATTTATCTGTTCATCAGTCAATGGACATTTGGGCTCTTTCCATAATTTGCTATTGTTAATAATACTGCTATAAGCATTGGGTGCATATGTCCCTTCGGATCAGTATTTTTGTATCCTCTGGGTAAATAGCTAGTAGCACGATTGATGGTTCATAGAGTAGGCTGCATTTCTTTATCTGCGTTTAGCTAGGAACGTTTATTTAGGATAGACTCTGAGACCCTGCATTTCCTTAAATAACTGCCTTTGTATTTTGCATTTTTGTTAAGCTTTTGGCTACTTACAGTGTGCTTTTTGATAGTTACAGACTTTTATGAAAGTTCAGTTGATGGAAGAAAGATTATTTTTTTAAAGATTTTATTTATTTATTTGAGAGACAGAGAGCACGGAGGGAGAGTGAGACAGAGAGAAAGCAGAACACTGCTGAGCAAGCAGCCCAATGCGGGGCTCCATCCTAGGACCCCAGGATCAGGACCCAAGGCGAAGACAGAAGCTGAACCAACTGAGCCACCCAGGCACCCCGGAAGAAAGATTCTTTACCACAATTCTAATTACTATTCCAGGTCTAACTCTGACTTCAAGACAGTTGGTGAGCTTAGATGATTGTATAGTTTTTAGAGTGAAGACTGCATAAGGTTAAAAATAAAATATTAGATGAGAGATAACACCTTTGAGAAATAAAATGCTTCCCTACCACTCTTGATAAAAATCCTAAAACATATTTTGAAATTTCTACAAAAAGATAAAAATATCTTGGCAATTTAGCACAGTGACTGGCATAGAGTCCGTCTGCAATACATGTCTGCTGAAGGGAGAAAGGGAGGAAGCCTAGTAACAAATAAGAAAGTAAAATGGACATAATCTAGTAAAAAAAAAAAAGGTGTATTCATGGACAAGAAAAATAAAATAGATAAGATCCTAGATATGTTTGTCATGGCATAGTCAGGATTGTGAGAGGAGAAATAAGACATTAAATAATAGAAAAGAGATAAATAATTATAAGAAGGATCAAAGGTCTAGATTATTTGGATTTAAACATGAGACCATTGATTGCCTTTAATTACGCTTAATATATAAAAAAATGAGGTAATAGAGAATGACTGAACATGCGAAACAAAAAAAACTGTCACTTTTGCTGATGGAATAAATACCACAAAGGGCGTATTTTTAGGGTTTAACTTTCAAAAACATGGAAAAGAGAGTTTATTCTCTGAAACAAATGGAAAAGAAAATGTGTGTAGGGAAATTTTTAAAATGGAGAACCCAAAATTGTGACAATTTAGTGTCAGATGATTGTAATTCTCTTGAAGTCAGAGTTGGGAGTCACATGCTGAGAGCATCACAAGGCTGGGAAGACTTTGTGTTTGGATGACAGAGGTTTAAAAGTACTGCTGTATAAAATCAACAGCAATAATAAAGCATCATAATGGATCACTGACAACATACCTATACACAAAATCTGCAAAATGAATACATATCCCTTTTTCTTCCCTGGAAAAAAGGCCTTGAGTTTATGAAGCCTTCAGGATATTTTCAATGTATTTCTTTTTTCAAAAAATAAAGGAAACTTGTAAATTAGCTCATAGTTGTTAATGGTACTGGGAGATTTACTTGGTTGATGTTATGTATCTGTACATGTGTAGGCACTGTGGATTTATATAGATTAATACTTTGTATGAATATTCATAGATGCATATGTATATGTATATTTAATAAAAATCCTCTTATATTTTATACTTACACACCTTAAGTTGTACATCAGAATAATCTATAACTTTCTCAATCAGAAAACAGGTAAGCAAAATTTATAAGTGCTATACTTTTATACCAGAATTGCCTGTACTTCCATTTTATGTTCTCAATTCTTTAGTGATTAAGCATATTTTTATAACATATTGTCCATGACAACAGTCACCCCTTTCTAAAAGATGTAAAACAATTTTTAAAAGTATTTAAGAAAAAAACTGAGCTTAAAAATTACCTCTGGCTAGTTGCCCCTATTGCGGTGCCATTGTTATGTGTAGATTCTATTTGCAATTTACTTGGGTTTGAGTTAAGCCTTTGTCACCTGCACATTGTGAGATTTGTGGCGAATTCTTAAATTTTTATTCCTCGGTTTACTCACCCATATAACTCCTACCTCACAGGTTTATTGTATTATATTACTTATGTAAAGAGCACAGAAAATCATCTGACAACGGAACTTCTAAAAATGTTTAAAAGGTAACAAGTCTTATTAGTTTAGTTGTTTTATATTATTTGATTATAGTATTAATAATCATAGTGAATATTATAAAATTATGTACAAATTATAAAGAAAAAGTCGTTTAACTTGATTTGTCATTATATGTTAAACACTATTTTATTCCAGGACCTGTAAAAATAATAGGGCACTTTTTGTCTATTTTAATTTTAAAAAAATCCTTTAAAAAATTCTTCAAACAAAATTATTTATAGAGAAATAGTATTAGAAATTAGAGAGAATAGCCTCACTACTAGAGAAATTAGCCTCACTAATTCACTCTTAAAGTTCCCAGTAGATCAATTAGAAGAAAATGATGACCTAGTTTACCTATGTAAAAACCAAATATGATTTTCATTGTCAATGTTTTTATAGCTCATTGAAATAGTGATGTTAAATCATGATGACTACGGTTGTTTTTGTATGTGTGAAAACCGTGGTGACAACTTGAGTGGAGAAGGGAAACAGTGTGGGGTTTATTGCTCTTCTCAATATTGCTACAAAAAGAAGAGTGAAGTTGGATTTACTAAACAGAAGAAACATCAGAAATTGGATTTACTAAACAGAAGAAACAAAAACATCAGTGGGTGATGGGTTTTGTTTACAATCAAAAAGAATGAATTCAGACAGGGGCTAATAAGGGCTGATGCCAGTGAGGAGACATGTAATAACATACATTTCTCCTTTTCCTGAAAATGATTTAAATGAGTATTGATCTAAGTCAGGGGCATGAATAAATTAACTTCATGATTCTGCCCAGAACCTAGATTTTGAAAATCCAAAGCCTTGTGGTGAGATATATAGAAAAGGAAAAGCCAATTTATCTGTAATAACTGCCTATTCAGATTAGATTTTTTTAGTACTTGGTGGATAACAGATGAATTTATATTAAGAAAACTCATCTTTCAGTTACAAATTTCCCACTTATAAACCTATAGCATCAGTTGGACTGTAGTGAGCTTAACAGAAGCATTTAGAATTCTGATCTTGGGAGGAGACCCACTCAAATCCTCTTTTGCACCCAAATGGGGGGGAGGTATTATAAAATCACCTATTGCAAAAAGCAGTTTCCAGTATTTATCACTTCCATCACATTCACAGTCACTTTCTTTTTTCAATTTTTAGTGTTTATACTGTTTCTGGGTAAATTAACCTTACAGATTTTTTATTCATAAATCTCTTTGATAGTTCAAAGCGTACTAGTTAAAATTTATTCTCACAATTGTACATGACATGTTGATATAAAGATGTATTTATTTCTTCAGTTAAGTTTAAACACTCAAGGAAAATTGTAAAAGAAAAAAAAAGATGATCATTTTTACAAGACAATGTTCTTAATTTTTTGACAGTACGTATTACAGAAGGCATTATATACAAACCTAACATAAAAAATGCAAAAACTGTCCAATAAATACATACATACATAGATGCAATAATGTTTTCCTGTGATTTCACTCTTAAAGCAGCCTAAGGAAGGAAGTATATTTTTGGTCTGAATTTCAATTGCCTGAGTATAATTATTTCTGTGTGAAATATTATCAGACTTGACTACCCATATCTAACAAAATAAAAGTGTCAGTACAGTTAATGGAAACTTAAAAGTTTGTCAGAGTTGTAATTTTAATTCTGCACTGAAAACTAAACTGCTTTAAAATATCAAAAATTTTCTATTAATCATATATTTTAAAAAAATTTTAATGATTATATATTCTATTATTAATTTAAGTAGAGTAACTCATTAGTGTAAGACCTTATATGCTGTTTTAGGAATTGAAGAAAAAAGACCTCTTAAAAGATCAAAAATAAAATGTGCTTAATTTTTTAAATTAATTCTTATTCTCATTAGAATACGGGATAGTATATCTGTCCTTGTATTGGCCTTAAAAACTCAACTGAAAATATTGATTTTGGGGCGCCTGGGTGGCACAGCGGTTAAGGATCTGCCTTCGGCTCAGGGCGTGATCCCGGCATTATAGGATCGAGCCCCATCAGGTTCCTCCGCTATGAGCCTGCTTCTTCCTCTCCCACTCCCCCTGCTTGTGTTCCCTCTCTCGCTGGCTGTCTCTATCTCTGTCAAATAAATAAATAAAATCATTAAAATTTTATAATGGAAACTTTTGACTGCCTAATATATATGAAAACTATTAGAGACAACAAAGCAAATTAGTAACCTGTTGGCAATGAACATATATTTTAGGGTACAGAGAAGGACAGGAAGCACATACAAAAACAAATGAGCCAGTCTGGCCAGAGGAAAGGAGCAGAAGTCAATGGTATCAGTGTCCATAAACATAAAGTTTAATTGAATGAATAACAGATCTATTTATTTTAATCTTCCTATCCAGAATAATATTTAAAACGTGCTACTCAAATGCAATGCACGCTCTAGCAATTTGAGAAATAGGAAAATTTTTGATACCATCAAGTCATTACATTACCATCTGCTCTTCACAGGATTCCCTCCTCAATCTACCAGCTGTTCATGTGCCTCAGAAATTTGCACTTTTACCTCAAGTCTCAAATCAAAATCCATCTCATTTGCAAAGTCTGGAAAAAACTCCTAAAAGATATTTAAGGGTAATTTTTTTTAACACTCCTACTGTGTTTTAAAAAATATTTTCACTATAACAAATATACTTTTTAGTAATCATTTGGGATTTGAGTAGATGTCTAGGTGGCTGTTAGATTTTAAGTCTCTGTAACGGATGAGAGTGTCTTGTTTACTTTGTATTCCCGGGCCTGTACTCCCTGGTATACACAGTAGATGCAAAATACATGTCGATTCACATGAGTATTTTAATCTGACTCAAACACCATTTTGAATAATAGGTTTATAGAATGATTACAGGTCATGAGAATGGAAAATTCTGAGTAATGTGTCAAGGATTTTGAAACCCATGAAAGTAAGCTGTAATCACGTTATTTCAGAGGGGAGAGTGCAGTCATATTATTTCAGAAGGGAGAGGAGAAGCCTAGACTATCATGAAAGCACTGCTTGTTTTTCGCTACTCCCTGGATACCATTAAGGATATGGCTTCACCTATGGAAATAATAGACAACATTTTCCTAGTATGAATGAACATTAATAGTGTACTAGTAAACAGAATTACATAAAAATAGCTGTGTGGAGGGGCGCCTGGGTGGCTCAGTTGGTTAAGCATCCAACTCTTTTTTTTTTTTTATAGTAATATTTTTTTATTATATTATGTTAGTCACCATACAGTACATCCCTGGTTTTTGATGTAAAGTTCGATGTTTCATTAGTTACATATAACACCCAGTGCACCATGGAATACATGCCCTCCTTACTACCCATCACCATCCTATCATCCAACTCTTTTTTTTTTTTTAAAGATTTTTTAATTTCTTTATTCGACAGAGATAGAGACAGCCAGCTAGAGAGGGGAACACAAGCAGGGGGAGTGGGAGAGGAAGAAGCAGGCTCATAGAGGAAGAGCCTGATGTGGGGCTCGATTCCATAACGCCGGGATCACACCCTGAGCCGAAGACAGATGCTTAACCGCTGTGCCACCCAGGCGCCCCCTATCATCCAACTCTTGATTTCAGCTCAGGTCATGATCTCAGGGTTGTGAGATAAGAGTCCTGAGTCGGGCTCCGTGCTTAGCAGGGAATCTGCTTCCCTCCCTCTTCCTCTGCCCACGTATTCTCTCTCTAAAATGAATAAATCTTTAAAAAAATATATCTATGTGGAAAATAAACAATGTATGACATTTCTAAATTTCATTACTTGTAGAGACATTAAGTATCAATATACTATTAAAACAGGTGATATCATTTCTAATATTTCTATATACTAATTTATTGACATGTATGTTTTCTTCTTTGTTCAAATAATGACACACTGGCCCTTGTTACTGGAATTAATTGTAAATCAATGACGGACTTTTATATAGCTTCAGCTATATGGAACTAATAAAAGAAATGAGTTTTAAAACGGTAGCGTTTCTATTCACTTTCCCCATTATTTTTTATTTTGATAATTTAAGGACCTGAATTAATCACATAATTATCTTGGATCAATAAATTGGAGTAAGAAAATAATATTCTTATGCTACATTACAATTGCCTTCACCTACTTTATTGAGGCAAACTTGTTCAATGGGAACAAAACAAGTTCTCCCATAAACAACTATTTTTACCGGTATGCAAACACTATGACAAAGAGAACAAAGCAATACTCAAGAGAGTGCCACTGAGTATCCCTTGAGCAATGCAATCTGCTAATGTGCTTTCTATTTTGGAAAACTTTTCTGTGAACCTTCCTTTCACTGTCTTGAATGAAATGCCCATAAGTGTATTTTTTCTTATAACAATATAAACCTACATTCAATTTTATAGGCAGCTTATTATACCAAAAATATTTGTCTCCTTTTTGAAGACGAAATTCAAAGGTCTGCATTCTTTTAAGAATAATCAATCTCTTTAAAGTAAATCCAAGATTGGTGTTTTTATTTTTCTTTTAAAACATCACAAAGCTTAAAAGGACTTACACAACAGCCACAGAAGTCTTCTGAAATAGAGTTGTAAAAGGAAAGCTACTTGAAGTATCTACTGAGGCTTACTTGTGTTATAGGACTACTAGATGTGAAATCTGGTCCTTAAAAACAAACACAATGACAGGTGGGTATAGTTACCTTGTGACTACCCGATTTAAAAAAAAAAATAGTATTAGAGAAATCAAGTAAAGAAGCTGCTAAACTGGTAATTATACCAAATTTTGTTTATTCTTATAGGCCTGTTCGGTATTTCATGCCACTTCCTAGACCATGACAATGTCCTAGGAACACAGCATAAGAAATGATTGTTAAAGACAAGTGAAATATTTATATTCCCTAATCTACACCTTTAAATGTAATGAGTACTGTTTCAAGCATAAAGATTCATTGCTCCCATTCAGAGAACCTTAAATTATATGGGATATTTTTTATTAAAAGTATGCTCTTGAGAGAGAATTAATAATTGTAATTCAAAATTTTCAATGTTTAACTTATTTTTATAAAATACTACAAGTTATGATAAAGTACCTTCTCAGCATGCAATAAAATACGTCATTATCCTAATCCTGAGGTCCTGGTGTTAGTTTTTATTTTACGTATTGTATTTGTATACAAAATTATCTTTGTCATGGTAGTCTATTGTATTACATTGTTAAAAATAATTCAGAATTTTATCTTTCAACATAAAATAAAAATGGAATCTTATCCTTTGTCTACTTTTTGACTGTGTACAACTCTTAAATACATAGACTGCAAGGAAAACCTTTTTTTTTTTTTTAAGATTTTATTTATTTGACAGACAGAGAGAGCACAAGCAGGGGGAGTGGCAGGCAGAGGAAGAAGCAGGCTTCCCGCTGAGCAGAGAGCCAGATGCTGGGCTCCATCTCAGGACCCTGGGATCAACCTGAGCTGAAGGCAGATGCTTAACCAACTGAGCCACCCGATGCCCCTGCCAGGAAAATTCTTTAACTTGTTTTTGGAGTGGGAGTCAGGGCCATGGAAAGTTAACAAAGGGAGTGACATTTGAATGAATATAAGAATTGTAACTGATAAAGCAAAGAGAAAAGAACATCTTTGGTAAGATAATAGCAAGTCTCGAAATTTTATTAGTGCACAGAAGTTTCACAGGAAATAAAGCAGTTTTTGTGTGGTTATAATAAACACTATAGTGGCTGGGCATGGAGGGAACAGAGTTAATATCATAAGAATAGAAATGTAGGCTGGGTCATATTGAGAAGGTCATGAATACTTAGAGATTTGAGTTATTTAATACAGTCAATAAGGAACCATAAAATTCTTTGAGTATAAAACAAACACTTTAACATTAGTGTCTAGAAGGTTCATCTTAAAAATGGGTGTATAGGAAGAACTGAATGATGAGGGGACCACCGGAAACAATAATTTCAATAATATAACCAATATCTGTGGAGGAAAAGAGGAGGGGAAATGTAAAACACACTGTTGAGATAATTTTGACAGAGTTCAACTTCCCATTATGTGGATGTTAAAAAGTAATTTAAGATCACTTTGCAGTTGCAGGATAGTTGAAAGCAGAGATCAATCTCATGATATTACACATTGTACATTTTGTGTTGATAATGGTTCAGCCATTACAACATAAAGCCTCTATGTTTCTAGCAGAAGGGGAAAAAGAACTAGAGCAACCCACAGGGATTTTTCAGAGTTTTAGACTGAAAAAGACACAATTTACTTCCCATATATTTCCTTGGCCAGAAAGAATCAACTGGCTCCACCTAAGTATAAGGGGGTTGGGGAGTTTCCCTTCTGCACAGGAATAAAAGGAGAACCAGATATTTGTGATCATTATTAGTAAAGTTGGCTACAAACCAAGGGGTTTTCATGAATAAATACAAAAAGATATACTGAAATATACATCACATCATGATGTAGCTAAGTTAAATATTGTTTGGAAATAACACCCAGCACTTTTAATGAGGGCTGCACTATGGAGTTAGGACACTGTGGAGTTAGAAAGAATAAGCCAAAATAGTACATATGCATATAAATACATATACACATACCCACATATTTATACATACATATATATATGCATATGTATGTATAAGTTCTACATCATGTTATTTTATATTAAATATTATTACATATTTTATATATACACAAATTTACATATGTCTGTGTGTATATACACACATTAATGACATATACAATGAAGTGTATGATGTAGAGATATGGAATGGAAACATTTCCAGAAAAACAGGAAAGGATTTATTTAAAAAATTAGTAAGGAGTGATATTAGCAATATTTTGATCCCTCAGAGTCTGATGGTTTGTATCTCAGAATCTGATATTACTAGTGCGCGTCTCCTTCAGTTATTTCCTGGGAATTCTGCATTCTTCTTGGAGGGTATGTTTTGAATTTGTGTATGCAGCCTTCTTCTGGATATATTTTTGTATATTTGTTGAGGAATTTTCAGGGGCTCTGGTAGGTGGTTCAAACATGTTGTGTATCAATGTCAGTTGTGGAAATTCAAGATTTAAAGAAAAAAATAGAGATAAATCTATCATTAGCATTGCCATCATCATCATCATCATCCTCTATCTCTATACCTCTGCCCTTATGTCCATGTATAAAATTTGTGAATGAGGGAGTAGAGAGTGAGTCACTTTTACTTACTGAGCTATCTTAACTAGAAGTTTATTTGCCTTTTTTTGTATATGAATGTGCTTAAAACATTTTCATAAATTATTAAAGGTAAAGCAAAATATTTTAAAATTTACATCATTCGTTTGGGGCTGAATTACTTTACTTATTAACTTGTTTTCAAATATTTAGATTTTATCTAATTATTTCAATTAACATTATAATTAAAATACATAAATCTTTTTGTTTCCATAGTTTAGTGAATGTCTACATTAGATTCCTAGAAGTTGAAATAGTTAATCAAAGTATTGTCAAATTGCTTGTCAAAAAAATAATTCTAGCACTATATAAAGTTACTAATCTCTAATCATCCCTGCTTACATTGTCTATTTTAATTTTCCTGAATTCTTAATTTACCAATCTCAGTATTTTCATTTGTATTTCTTTCATTGATAATAATATAAAATTGTTTCACTTATTTTTTTTTACTAACTTTTCATTTCTTTGAGAATTAACTATTCACATCTTGGTCAACTTTAACTTTTTGCTATTAGAATTGTTAGAACTGTCTTATATCATACTTGTTTTGTCCTAATTCTTAACTGTTTCCCAAGTATTGCTTTCTTTTCATATGCTTAAGGATATATTTGGATGTTTAAAAGATAAGTTTTACTATATGCAAACAGACACAAACACACACGTGCCTTGCTGTATAATTTTGGAGCCATTTTCTCAATTCACATTCTTTCTGATATTTCATTTTCTAAAAAATGACACCACTATGTTCTCAAACTTATTCAGCCTCCCCTTTATTATTAGCTATGGACTTGGAAAAAATTACTTATACCACCTATGCTTTAATTTATCATAAACCAGAGATCTTAATTTTCCTGCCGTATGAGGTATGTTAAATGATTCGATACATGTAAAGCACTTAGCAGAGCTCCTGGAAGAAAGTAAGTGCTATGTGTATTTGCTATCATCATCATCATTTATATTTACTCTGTTATTTTTGTGCTTAGACATCTTTCTTGGTTTATGTAACTACTAAATAAAGACAAGGTAATTTTATATTCATGTGTCACTCTAAAACTTTGACAGCCTCTATGACTTTCTAGACTTATTATCCTTTGAAAATAAAGCAATAAAACAGAATTGCTGTCATAATTTCAACTGTGATAATAGCCATAGTAGCTCTTCACTGTAAATTTTCTATAATCAACCTGTCTAATGTTTGTAAAACAAAGTAACACTAATTAACATAATTTATTTTCTGGCAGAACTGTGACCTATTTGAAAACAATTCATAATAAAATACTTTCATTCATTATTTAAAAGAAGAATTTTTTAAAAAATAAAGTAAAATACATAAGAGAAAAATCTTCCTTCAACTGGTTTTGCAGAGCATTTACACAACAATATAGAAGGAAAGACTATATTTATATAAATATTTGCCAACTTTAAAGACTAAATACTGAAAGTAAAATTCAAAAATAAGTCAAAATACAGATGTAAAATGAAATTTGATAATTTCAAGATACAGAGAATGGAAGATTTTCAAGCATCTATACACATATCCACTTTGTAGAATCAGAGAAAATCATGGTTTCATACATGGGAGGAAGAAATTTCTTTGGTTGTTAGTATAAAACATATAAAATTATGTACTTAGAAAATTCCATTAATGAACATTTTCAAAATTAATTTTCTTACTCTTTTTAGCAGTTAAAACTATGTCTTGCTTTCCCACCTGCTATGTTTTAATTCCAACATTTTCAACCAGTTTATGGTAATGTTGACAAAAGATCGCTGGATTTCCTTTGTATCTATCTGTACATGATGTTAAAATATAATTGATTACATAACTGCCAAACCCTTTTGTAGCTAAACTTGGTCATGTGACAAGATAGTGAACAAGAGGATGAAAGGGAAATAGCATGTATCAGTGTCCTTGGACTTTTTTGTTTAAAGGTTTTACATATTTATTTGAGACAGAGAGAGAACACAAATGGGGAGGAGAATCAGAGGGAGAGAGACAAGCAGACTCCCTGCTAAGGGAGTCTGTGGGGCTCCATCCCAGGACCCTGGGATCATGACCTGAGCTGAAGGCAGACGCTTATCTGACTGAGCCACCCAGGCTCAGTCCATAGGCTTTCTTTAGAACTAGTTGGCACTAGTTGGTACAGTTTTCTATCTATTGCTTTATTCCTTTCTTCTGGGGCCTCAAACTTAGATATTACCATTTTAGATCCTGGTGACTTTGCTCAAATTCTAAGCGTAGTTGTGAAATAAGATGGAGGATGTCTGGATCCCCGAGAACTTTGAGAAACAGTAATAATACCAGCCTTGGATTGCTTATATAAGAAATATCCATGGGAGAAAAATCAATGTCTCTTTTCTTTAAAGCAATAACATTCTGTCTTACCGTCACAACCAATTCTAAATTAGTTAATGTGTAAACTTACTCATAATTTGATTAAACTGTATAGCAGTGACAATCCAGGCCAAACATTTTATATACTCTCCTATATAAATATTTTATCTACTCTCCTATATACTTCAATCTTTTTGTAGAAGGTTTGGGGCATGGGATTAGTTCTGATCAATTGTCTCTGGGTTGATAATATGTGTTTCATGTCTTCCCTTTTGCTCTGGCACACTTTCTTTAGGGAACAAATGTTCCAGACAACCTACTAATAAATCAAAAAGAGCCACACAAATTGCATCAGACATTACAAAAGTGAAAAATAAACTTCTATTGATTTAAGCCACTGTTATCGGGGGAATGATTCCTCTGCTAATTGATTTAAATGTGTTTGCTTCATCCCGATATTAAATTCTACCAGTAAGGAATATTTGGATGGTGAGAACCAGAAGCCATACTACATATATATTAAAGTTGTTCATATTTTATAAAAAATACTAGCAGTGATGTGTTTTAAACTAGGCCATGTCTCTTTCTGCTTTTTATTTTATCGTTGTTGTTGCTGTTGTTAGTATTTTGCTTTGGTCCTTGCGGCTGTGTTCTCTTCTATTTGTAAGCTTTGCCCTGTGTGGCTACAGCTGTTGGCACTATTTGCCAAAATTCAGATTCACTTCCTGCACAATCTGTGATTAAATCTGGTATGAGATGCCATGATCTTGTTGGTTTAGGCATAGATTTCTTGTCCATCCCAATCTACTTTGCAAAGAAGGGATTCTCTTGATTGGTTTATACTCCTGTTTGTCACTCTATATGCTTTTCGCATTTCAAGTGGTACATTTCAGGGCATTCAGCATCTCTGGCCTCTGTGCTTTGAATATCACTAGCAATCTTCAATCATTGTGAAACTCAAAGATTGCTTCACTTTCTAAACATCTCCCTGGGCCAGAACTGGCTACATAATTTTCTGGGCCCAGTGCAAGATGAAAATACAGGTTCCTTGTTAAAGTATTAGTAAGAATTTCAAGATGATAACAACATAGCTTTATACAGATCAGACACCCATGAAGCTGCCCTACCTAGGGAGTGGCGCAAGACAGTCAAGTATTGCCTCATGATGAGAATCATTATTTTAGAAAAGCCAGTGCCTTGTTTCAAATCAGTGGTGTGGCTCAATACAATCTAAACCTTAAAATGTCTATATATGGCTGGGCTAAAATTGATGAACGATGACATACAAAATATCCAATGAACATCTCCTTCATCTTTTTTCTTTACTTTGAACATAAGTACTTAATAAATATGTTTGAATAAGAAACATATTCGCTGCTCATAAAAAGTTTAAGGAATTAATTGATCATTTCAGATAGTTAACACGGGGTGTTTTCTTGAGGCAAGTCACTATAGCATGTTACATCATGAGGTACATTTCTCTGAGTAAATGAGGTGCTACACATCAGAGAAAAAAAGAAAGGAAGGGGGAAGGGAAGGATAAAAACAAAGGAAAACAATTTATTATTTAATGAGTGGCAAAATGCAACAATAGCAATATTTTTAGACTTTTAAATCTGCAATAAAAGTGGGGTGGGCACCTATGTGGTCAGTTGGTTAAGCGTCTGCCTTCAGCTCAGGTCATGATCTCAGGATCCTGGGATTGCATCCAGCTCCCTGCTAGGTGGGGAGTCTGCTTCTCCCTCTACCCTTGCCCCTCTCCAACCTTCCCCTACTCATTCTCTCTAATAAAATAAATAAAATCTTTTAAAAAATACATTAAATTTGGAATAAAATCAATTAAAAAGCATATCTACATAGTATGTCATAAGCATTGATATATTTTCTATTAAATACTTTCATGCTGAGTAAAATGTAAAGGAATATTGATCTTCATTAATTTCTACCTATAGATGTTTTATCCTTTTGGCTATTTGACTCCTTAAAATTAGAGATTATTTTCATGGTAGAAAAGTTGCAAACTGACTTTTAAAGTGACTAATACAGTGAAGGGATACTGAAATATAATTATTACAATGTTTAAATAAGACCTTAACCTGATGATTCTCCATGGAAATACTAAGCAGTTTGAATATGCTCATGTGCAGGAATAAAAACAAGGGTAAAGTAGGGAGAGAAAGAGAGAGACAAACCAAGAAACAGACTCTTAACCATAGAGAACAAACTGATGGTTGCCAGAGAGGAGGTGGGTGGGGAATGGGTGAAATAGGTGATGGGGATTAAAAAGTAAACTTATCATGAAGAACACAGAGTTTTGTATAAAACTGTTGAATCCCTATATTATACATCTGAAACATATAGCACTGTATGTTAACTATACTGGAATTAAAATAAAAAACAAAAAAAAACCACAATAAGTCATTACAAGAAGTTAAACATTAGAATATGTTAATATGAAGCTGGAGTTAATAAACTGATTATTTTGAAAAAGAAGTGGAGAAAAGTGGAAGGAAATCACAAGAAATGAAGTTATAAAAATCTGTATAATGTAGACTTTCCAGGGACCAGGGAGAATATAAAATAATTCAACTCAAAGTAGTTTAGTTCCATATGGATGGAATCCATTAATTCAGCAACAAATGATTAATCATTTAGTATAACAGTTGGTTTTATATATAATACAGTTAATGACTATGAATTAAACAGTAGCCCTGATTCTATAATTTTGTCCCATGACAACTGGCAAATGAAAACACTATGTTTTAGGAAAGGACACAAAATTATACAAGGTAAATGTTGTTATTAGTTTATTATGGTAAAACTGTAAAGTAAATTCAATAAATATTCTGACACTTAATAAAAAACTATTTGTGAAAACCACTATATTATATGCTTCATGTGTAAGTCTTTAATGTGTAAGTAAAGAGCGGTATAGCAAATTGCTTTGTTTTCCATTAATTTTGTTTTTATAAAATATTCTCTGAATAAGAAAAATAATCATTGGGAATTTCAAATTATTTGTTGTTCAATAATCTTCACACAACAAAAAAATTATTTAATTAACCCTATCTATTCTAAGTGGTATAAAATATTCCTCACTCTTCAAGCTCAGTTTCATTTCCAGTTACATATTATTTTAATTCCTTCATTCAAATTATTCACTCACTTAATCAATAATATCTGAAAATATTCTATATATAAGGCCCTCTTTGGATCTTGTTTATTATGGTGAGAATGTGACATGAACATAGTCACTCAGAGTGACTCACATGGATCTCAGAGTATGTGGAATAATTTGCATGTTTTGGAGGCAATGAAAATAAAGTTGTGTGTACAGTAAAGGAGTTTGGCTTTTAAATCCTTTACTGTAAATATTCAAGAGGAATTGAATGCCTATGTCTAACATCTTCTCAAGCCACTCACCTACATAAGTGCACTTATTTCAAGTAAAAACATGCATTACTGAAAATATGCTCCAAATCCTCAGCTTTCTGTAAGACTAGGCTTTAACTGGTGCTAAAAAGACAAGTGGTATCAATCGGTATATTAGGCTAAAAACTGGATAGGAACAACTTCATAATATTAAAAATATATCTCTTATCTACAAAGATAGCTTACTCAGAGATGATACTCAAAACTTACCATCTCAGTGGATACCTAGATGGGTAAACATGAGCAAAGTTGTGACAGAGTAGGTATTTATTCTCAGCTGAAACGGGAGAAGGAGGCAGAAAGGAAAAGAAGTGGAGAAAGAGAAAATCATCTTTGAAACTATATGGTCAACTAATCTTTGACAAAGTAAGAAAGGATATCCAATGGAAAGAAAGATAGTGTCGTCAAAAAATGGTGTTGGGAAAACTGGACAGCTATATGCAAAAGAATGAAACTGGACC
This sequence comes from Ailuropoda melanoleuca, assembly GCF_002007445.2. NCBI lineage: Eukaryota > Metazoa > Chordata > Mammalia > Carnivora > Ursidae > Ailuropoda > Ailuropoda melanoleuca. The sequence goes on from NC_048237.1 coordinate 19,629,092, forward strand.
ACTTTCTTTCACCATCCACAAAAATAAATTCAAAATGGATGAAAGACCTAAATGTGAGAAAGGAATCCATCAAAATCCTAGAGGAGAACACACGTATTAAACATTGCGACCTCTTTGACCTCAGCTGTAGCAACTTCTTACTAGCCATGTCTCAAGGCAAGGTAAGCAAAAGCAAAAATGAATGACTGGGACTTACTTCATCAAGATAAAAACTTCTGACAAGTACCATATGATCTCACTTATTTGTGGAATATTAAAAAAATAAAAAAAAAAACTCAGAACAGATTGGTGGTTGCCAGAGGCATGGAAGGGGGGGCAGCAAGTGAAATGTGTGAAGGTACAAAGGTCAAAAGGTGCAAACATCTAGTTATAAAACGAGCAAGTCACAGGGATATAATGTGCAGTGTTGGTGACTATAGTTAATAATACTGTACCACATATAGAATTTTGCTAAGAGACTAGATCTTAAAATTCCTCAGCACAAGAAAAAAAGTTATAACTATGTATGGTGACGGATGTTAACAGGAATTATTGTAGTGATCAGTTTGCAAAATACACAAGTATTGAGTCATTATGTTGTATACCTAAAGTTAATATAATGTTATATGTCAGTTATTCCTCAATAGAAAATAAAACATGACCACACACACAGAAACACACAGACACACACACACACACACACACACAAAGATAAAAAATTTCCACACAAAGAAGGACACAATCAACAAAGCTAAAAGGCAACCAATAGAATGGGAGAAGATATTTGCAGATGATATCTCTGATAAAGTGTTAGTATCCAAAAATCTATAAAGAACTTACCAAACTCAACACTCGAAAAAGTAATAATCCAGTTAAGAAATGGTCAGAGGACATGAACAGACATTTTTCCAAAGAAGACATACAAATGGCCAACAGACACATGACCAACAGACAAATGGCCAACAGACCTCACACCAGTTAGAATGGCTAAAATTAACCACTCAAGAAATGACAGATGTTGGCAAGGATGCAGAGAAAGAGGAACCCTCTTACACCGTTGTTGGCAATGCAAGCTGGTACAGCCACTCTGGAAACAGTATGGAGGATCCTCAAAAAGTTGAAAATAGAGCTACCGTTATGACCCAGCTATTGCACTGCTAGGTATTTACCCCAAAGATACAAATGTATTGATCTTATTAAGGGACACCTGCACCCCAGTGTTTACAGCAGCAATGTCCACAATAGCCAAACTATGGAAAGATCCCAGATGTCCATCGACAACTGTGTGTGTGTGTATATATATACACACACACACACATATACACAATGGAAGAGTACTCAGCCATCCAAAGGAATGAAATCTTGCCATTTGCAATGACACAGGTGGAAGTAGAGGCTATTATGCCAAGTGAAATAAGTCAATCAGAGAAAGACAATTATCATATGATCTCACTCATATGTGGAATTTAAGAAATAAAACAGAGGATCATAGGGGAAGAGAGGGAAAAATAAAACAAGATGAAATCAGAGAGGGAGATAAACCATAAGAAACTCTTAACCACAGGAGACAAACTGAGGGTTGCTGGAGGGGAGGGGGTGGGGAATAGGGTAACTGGGTGATGGACATTAAGGAGGGCACATGATGTAATGAGCACTGGATATTACATAATACTGATGAATCACTGACCTCTATCTCTGAAACTAATAATAAAACATATGTTAATTAACCGAATTTAAATTAAAAAATAAAATATTAAAAAAATAAATAATCAGGGGCGCCTGGGTGGTACAGCAGTTAAGCGTCTGCCTTCGGCTCCGGGCGTGATCCCGGTGTTGTGGGATCGAGCCCCACGTCAGGCTCCTCTGCTATGAGCCTGCTTCTTTCTCTCCCTCTCCCCCTGCTTTTGTTCCCTCTCTCGCTGGCTGTCTCTATCTCTGTCGAATAAATATATAAAATCTTAAAATAAATAAATAAATAAACAAATAAATAAATAAGCAAAAATATCATATGGAATAAATTATATTGACACAAAGGTTTGTATTCTTTTTAATGTAGCCAGATTCATCTAAGCAAAGGATCAAAGCATCTTTATATTAAAACCATGTAGATGGGTGTAGTATTTTGAAAAAAAGAAAAATAAATTTTAAAAAAGGAGTGACAAAACAGATAGAGGAGTTGTTATTATCATAGGTATTAGAGAAATATAAGAGTTGAGGGGGTGAGAAATGAGATGAGACTAGTTAGAGCAAACTATCCATATTCCAGTGATTTTATCTCCTTAACCCAAATAAACTCTGTGATCTCTTTTTAAGTTCTAGGAAACAGGTCTTTTCTATTTATAATATTTTCTATTTATAAACTAATTTTCTATTTATAATCTTTTCTATTCATAAACTAACACTTGAGAGTGATACGGCTACTTCTCCAGAGGCTATGAACAACCAAAAACTGATGCAAAATTTATTCAATTTTTGTTAGAAAAATAAGTTAATCTTATAGAAGAATGATAATTGATTCTACATTAATTTAAAGCTTTATTCAACTCCAATATATCTTTGGAAAGTACTTAAGGAAAATGATTTATTATATTGGTCGATGACTGGTATTGATCAAAGAAATTAAATCTTTGACAATTTATATATTTTACCAAGAAAAGTAAGCTCTTTCTATTTACGTGCATATAAATTAAGAAAAAATCATGTAAAAGGCTAGGAATCTTCAAGACCATTATTACTTTAGTTTCTAGAAAAGAGGCAAGATTTTGAAGAGAAAAAAGATAATTTCACTATTGTTCATATTTATAAAACTTACATAGAGATATATAATTTACATGTTAATAATGCACTCAGTCAACACATAATTATGTTCACCAGAAGTGGCACTGCTAAATTATATGATAATTCTGTTTTTTACTTATTTGAGGAATCACCACACTGTTTTCTGTAGTGGCTGTGCCATTTTATATTCTCACCAACAGTGCATTAAGAGTTCCAATTTCTCCATATTCTAACCAACACTTACTATGTTGGTTTTTTTTTTTATTTGTTTACTTAATAGCCATCCTAGTGGGTGTGAGATAGCATCTTATTGTTGCTTTGATTTGCATTTCCCTAATGATTAGTTATGTTGGGCACCTTTTCATGTGTTTATTGGCCATTTGTAAATTTTATTTGGAGAAATGTCTATTCAAGTCCTTTGCCCATTTTTCAATAGGATTGTTTTTTATTTATTTGTTCTATAGCTTTAATGTAGTGGTGGCTACATGCCTCTATAGATCTGTAAAAAATCAGTAAATTTTACACTTAAATATGGTGGAATTTATTATATGAAAATTATAGGTCACTAAACTCTATTATACAATATAATTATTATATAAAATATATTTTAAAAGCAATATAAAAATAAATAAATGGGTAATATTACTACTGAAGAGATATGAATGGCAAATTAGCATGTGAAAACATCCTCAAATTACCTATCTGTAGAATAATGAAAATTCAAACCACAGTGAAATACAGGTACATACCCCTGAGTGGATAAAATTTAAATGAGTAACATATGAAGTACAGAGAAGCTATGAAGCAACTACAACTCTTAACACATGCGGATAAAATGGTATAGCCAATTTGGGGCTCCTGGGCGGCTCAGTCGGTTAAGCGTCTGCCCTTAGCTCAGGTCATGATCCCAGGGTTCTGGGATTGAGTCCCCCATCAGGCTCCCTACTCAGCACGGAGTCTATTTCTCCCTCTCTCTACCCCTCTCCACCACTCATGCTCTCTCACTCTTCTCTCTCTCAAATAAATAAATAAACTTTTTAAAAAAAATGGTATAGCCACTTTGAAACATAGTTTGGAGGTTTCATACAAAGTTAAAACTACATTTCCCATTAGCCCCAGAGATCCCACTCATAGATATTTACCAAGAAAGAATAAAGATATTTGATCATAAAAAGAACCATATGAGAATGTTTATAGAAGCTTCATTTATAAAAGTGAATACAGGATGAACCCAAATATTCATCAACTGGCGAATAAATTAATATATTGTGAATATCTATATGATGAGATTTTATTCAGCAATAAAATCAAGTGAATGATAGATAAGTGCAAAAGCATTAATGAATCTCAAAAAATATGCTAAATAAGTCTAAATGCTGTATGATTCCTTTTAAATGATATACATTTAAATCCAAAATTATGCAAACACTTTAGATAAGTGGCTGTCAGAACCTTGGTGTAAGATTATCATGGTCAAAGGGGAAATTGTGAAGTAATTATAATGTTTTATAATTTGACAATGGTGGTGACGATTACATGATTATTTCCCTTATCAAAAACCAGTGAAANGTCAAAGGGGAAATTGTGAAGTAATTATAATGTTTTATAATGTTTTATAATTTGACAATGGTGGTGACGATTACATGATTATTTCCCTTATCAAAAACCAGTGAAAAATATAGATACAGTTTGCTCAATTTATTCCTTAATAAACCTGACTCTAAAAATATATACCACACAACACACAAATGATATGCCAGATAGTGGTAAGTGTTCCACAAAAAAATGAGATAGATTTTGTGGGTGTGTTTGCATTTTCATTTGTCATGGAAAGTATGTTTTCAAGTTAAGATATTATGAATCAGAAATTCATCTGAGAATATAATTTGTAAATATTATAGATATTGGTTATTATTCCTATTAGAGGAATAGGTAGAAGGCTTACTGAGGCAGAAGGATCAGCAAAGATGCCCATGTGACTGGTGCAGAGTGAGAAAGGTGGGAAAACTACAGTTTGTAGAAGTACAGAGATAATGAGCTGGTTACATAGGATTTCAAGGTTATTTTAAGATTTTGGCTCTTCTCTGAATGAAGTAAACAGCTATTGATAGATGGACAAGATTACTATTTTAAAAAGAATCCTCTGTCTATAGTTTAAGGAATAGGCTAGAGGGAGGAAAGGGCAGAAAAAGGAAAATCTTTTAGGGAAACATTGTCTTAATTAAAGCAAGTGGGACTTGATTATGAAAGAATGGACCATGATGATTTTATGTTAAAGTGGTAGGATTCTTGATTTTTTTTTTTTTTGACATAACACTGAGAATTTGCTGTAGGGTTGATTGTGAGGCATGTGAAAACAAAGACTGGTGGTAATTTCACTTTTCTGGATGTAAGGGTGGAAAAGGGTAAGGAAGATTATTGAAGAGATAGATTGGAATTGTATTAAAGGACAAAATATGATTTTGTCAGTTTAAATTAGAAATATGTATCAGGCTTCTAGGAAGGGGTTTTAAGTAGGAGGCTGGAAATTTTGATCTGGGTTTGACAGAGAATTAGAGACTAGAGAAATAAATTTGGGAGTGTCCAATGTCAATTATTAGTGAACAAATTTGGTCACTTAAGAGATGAATAATAGAAAAATTCAAAGACTGAACACTGGGATCTGCCAATATTTCTACTCTTAATGGGAAAATATGCCTGTGAAGATTCAACAAAATAATACAAAAAATAAATTTAGTAAAAAACAAAACGAAGCAAAAACAAAGAGATACCAATTGTTATTTTTAGGAGGGAAATATGAGGTGATGGTTAAAATTTACAGCAGTATCAATTTAAACACTTAATGAAGAAAATAATGCTATTCAAAATAAAGGAACTGATATGATACTCTATTTGTAAAAATACTAAAGTCAGAGAGCAAGATATTCATAAAATAAACTGCAATATAGTAAATGTAGAAATTCTTACCAAAGGAATTTTTTTTTAATTTGTCATTTTATTGATGTTTGATTTTCCCTTGTGGTAAAACATAAGCCAATTTTCATGATATAAATCTTGGAAAGAATGAAAAAATATCAAAGTAATGACCTTATAAACTGGAACTTTTTAAATTTGAGAGATGCTATGAGGTAAATCCCTTTGGAAAGAAATCTTAAACCAAAGGTTATGAAAAAGATTATTTGAGATAGAAATAGATCCAAGACTCAATTTAGACTGCAAGAAAACATAGTACAATTACTTTTTTCATAATATAACCTTGAGGAAATATATTTTTGTAGTTTTTAACATATGTGTCTAAGTTTTAATAGTATTTGTGCTTCATTTATATGTAGGTGGAAATATTTAATTTTCTCTATATCTAGGTAGAAATATTTAATTTTTTTCTTAATAAAGAGAAAATAATGTAATTTTTATAAACATTTTAGGATTTGTAATAAAAGTTTAACTTGAGATGGCATAAAGTTTATAGTTTTAAAATGAAGCAGAATTGTTGGAAAACAACTATTAAAATGAAATTTATGATGACTACCTAATCAAAAAATAATGAATTTACATAATTTTACATGTAAATGTATATATGCTTTAAATAAAACTACAAGTATTTTAAATGAATCTTAGTTATTAAATGAAGATGCCTGAAAATTTTTTATTTTAAAATATTAAATTGTATTTGTACTCTGGTATTGACATACTAAGACCCCTCTGGATGATTATTCTGTATAAAATTATTATAAACAATGAACACAATAAATAAAAGTAACTCCTTGGAGGCACTGGAGAGTGAAGAGAGTAGAACAGACACTCTGTGGCTGGAAGTACATATTGGAGAAAGGGAGGACAGAACCATAGAATGTAAATTCTCATTTTCATGTATTTCACCCCAGATAAGGACAATCTGGTATAGTATGTGCATAAGGTAACTGGGATGGCAATAAAATAAAAAAAGACACAGATCTTTCTGGTCTAGGGAACAGAAAAAAAGGAATCTGAGGAAACAGAAGCTGCTGAAGAGAGTGGGGGAATCCAGTATTCAGAAGGAAAATACACTAATATCTCTAACTGACCCATAAACCATGCATTCATGAAACCCATTCACATTTATAATGTTCAGTGTGAATTACCCAGTACAAAGAATAAAGAAAATGGAACACATTTTCTAGATTAAAGACAACCATCTATGACTGATCTGAAATAAATTAAATGTTAGAAGTAGCACACAAAGGTTTTTATTATTTTAATAATCCTAATTAAATAAATCAAAAGAGCTGCACAATGAATAAAAGAAATGGAAATTTCATTATGGAGTTGAAAAGATTAAAAGGAACCAAACAGAAATTCTAGAGCTGAGGGGCGCTTGGGTGGCACAGCGGTTAAGCGTCTGCCTTCGGCTCAGGGCGTGATCCCGGCGTTATGGGATCGAGCCCCACATCAGGCTCCTCTGCTATGAGCCTGCTTCTTCCTCTCCCACTCCCCCTGCTTGTGTTCCCTCTCTCGCTGGCTGTCTCTATCTCTGTCGAATAAATAAATAAAATCTTTAAAAAAAAATTTAAAAAAAAAAAAGAAATTCTAAGAGCTGAAAAATACAATATCTGAAATTAAAAGGTGAACTTAAAGACAGATCCTTAGAAATCATCCACAGTGGAGGAGGAGTTAAGATGGTGGAGTAGTAGGGGCACCCTGGGCTTGCCTTGGTCCTTGAACACAGCTGGATTGATGTCAGATCAGTTGAAACACCTAGGGAATTGATCTGAGGATTGGGAGAATGATCTGCATGGTTGGAGGGAGAGAGCACGGAAAGTACAAGGTGTGTGGACATCAGTTGGGAGAGAGAAAAGCCACAGTGCTGCAGAGGGTAGGGAGGCCTTTCCATGAAGACAGGAAAGGGGGAGAAAGAGTGAGGGGAAGAGAGAGTGGTGTGTAGCATTTGCACAAGAAAACACCACCTGGCACCACTGACTAGGGAGTCAAGGGGAACTGTGGCAGGTTTTTGTAAGCATTGTGTGGAGCTCAAATTCCAAGGTTTAAGAAGTCCACAACACTCATTAGAGTCAAGCTGTGGCAAGTGGTCGTAAGAAGGAGGGTGCAGGCCCGGGAGCACCCATCCTGGTGTAGGGATCCCCTGGGTCACACTGGGAGAGAACATTCACCTTCCTGGAGTATATTTGGAAGATGGTATATTGCCTCTCCAAAGGCAAAAGACTTGCTGGGTGCCACTGAGTGGCCGTTCACCAGCAGGGGACAGAGGCACATGCAGAGGGTGCGTAACCTGGTTGCTTCTTTTTGCTGTGCTTTACCATAGACTCTAGTTATCTGCGCAGACATGTGACTATTTTTCTGGGACAAAATGACACCAGACACAACAGGGTGAGGCTCTCCTCTAGAGGAAAAGAATGGGTCCACACTCTGTCAGGTCCTCTAAGATTTGGAGTTTTGAATCCCAGCCACACACCAGAGATAACACAGGAGAGCTGTGGTGCAGGGCATGCTGAGGCCCTGGGCACAGACGGGTGAGGGCAAGGATCTAACAGAGGCCTGAGGCACAAAAGGAGAGATTATTCCCTTTTCTGTGAGGCACTTCCTGAACAGGGTGGTTGCAACTTCCGCTCCCCAGAAGGAGAGGGCTGGGTGATGCCATCTTTTACCTCCCGCCCACCAGCATGTCAGACTTCAGTGAGCAACACAAGTGCCTCCAGTGGAGGTAGGAGCCACTTACACCAAACCCCACCCTACTGTGCACTGCAAGAGCATGGTAACTACGGCAGGTCTGACTGTGAACCAACACAGCTGGCCTCTCCCCCAGAGGACCAGCACAGGCATCCCGCATGTACCAAGTCTACTGATCATGGGTGCACTAAAGCATCAGCTTTAATTCTGATGGAAAAAGGACCAGGTTTTCTTTTATTTATTTATTTTCTTCTTCTTCTTCTCCCCCCCCCCTTTGGAATCAGGCTTATAGTATTTTGTTTGTTTTTTTAGATTCCTTTCCTCTTTCTTTTGGATCAGGTTTCTTTTGTTCTTTTTCTCTTTTCTTTTTGTTTCTTTTTCTTTGGAATCAAAATTCAGTTTTTTATTTGTTTTTGTTTTTCATTCCTTTTCTTTCTTTTTTCTTTTTTTTTTTTTTGATCAGCCTTTTTTTCTTCTTTTCTTCCAAGCTTATTTTAACAAAACAAAGTACACCTGGTTAAAGGTCCAAACACCCCACTGCAAGCAAAGAGTAACTCTGCAAAGGACTGACCTGGGGAAAGAGCAGCCAAAATGCTTTACTAAAGGGGTCTAGCCAACAAGATCTAACAAATGGAAATAATTCTGCTCCCAAATTGGGAGCAGCAAAATATATAAATCAATTAATAACAAACTTAAAGAAACTCATTTTTATAATACAATAACAGCAGGGCACTTGAACACCCCAGTGACAACAATGGACAGATCATCAACAAGGAAACAATGGCTTTGAATGAAACACTGGACCAGATGGACTTCACAGATATATTCAGAGCATTTCATCCTAAAGCAGCAGAATACAAACTCTTTTTGAGTGGACATGGAACAGTCTCCAGAACAGATCATATACTGGGTCACAAATCAGGCCTCAAACAGTACAAAAAGATCGAGAGCATATGATGCATATTTTCAAACCACAATGCTATGAAAACTTGAAGTCAACTATAAGAAAAAAATTGGAAAGACCACAAATACATGGAGGTTAAAGAACATCCTACTTAAGAATGAATGGGTTAACCAGGAAATTAAAGAAGAAATTAAAAAATACATGGAAGCAAATAAAAATGAACACACGATAGTCTAAGCCTTTGGGGTGCAGCAAAAGTGGTCCTAGGAGGGAACTGTATAGCAATACTATATAGCTTTTGTCAAGAAGCAAGAAAAATCTTGAACACACAGCCTAACGTTATACCTAAAGGAGCTGGAAAAAGAACGGCAAATAAAGTCTAAAACCAGCAGGAGAAGAGAAATAATAAAGAAAAGAGAGGAACTAAATGATATAGGGAAAAAAAAAAAACACGGTAGAACAGCTCAACAAAACTGGGAGTTGGTTCTTTGAAAGAATTAACAAAATTGATAAACCCCTAGCCAGACTCATGAAAAAAAAAAGAAAGAAAGAAAGAAAGAAAGAAAGAAAGAAAGAAAGAAAGAAAGATAGAAAGAACCCAAATAAATAAAATCACAAATGGAAGAGGAGAGATCACAACCAATACCAAAGAAATACAAACAATTATATGAGAATATTATGACCAACTATATGCCAACAAATTGCACAAGCTGGAAGAAATGGATAAATTCCTAGAAGCAAATAAACTACCAAAACTGAAACAGGAAGAAACAGAAAATTTGAACAGACCCATAACCAGCAAAAAAATTTAATCAGTAATCAAAAATCTCCCAATAAACAAGAAAGTACAGGGCTAGATGGCTTCCCAGGGGAATTCTACTGAACATTTAAAGAGTTAATACCTATCCTTCTGAAACTGTTCCAAAAAATAGAAACAGAAGGAAAACTTCCAAACTCATTCTATGAGGGGGCACTACCTTGATTCCAAAGCCAGACAAAGACCCAACTAAAAAGGAGAATTACAGGCCAATATCACAGCTGAACATGGATGCAAAAATTCTCAACAGATACTAGCAAATCAAATCCAACAGTATATTAAAAGAAATATTTACCACCATCAGTGAGATTCATTCCTGGGCATCAGGGGTGGTTCAGTATCTACAAACCAAACATGACACAATGATATTAATAAAAGAAAAGAACCATATGATCCTCTCCATAGATGTAGAAAAAGCATTTGACAGAATAAAGGATCATTTCTTGATAAAAACCCTCAAGAAACTAGGGATAGATGGAAAATACTTCAACATCATAAAGACCATATATGAAAAACCCACAACTAATATCATCCTCAGTGGGGAAAAACTGAGAGCTTTTTCCCTAAGGTCAGGAACACAACAGTGACATCCACTCTCACCGCTGTTGTTCAACATAGTACCCAATATTCTAGCCTCAGCAATCAGACAACAGAAATAATTGAAAGGCATCTAAATCAGTAAGGAAGAAATTGAACTTTCACTATTTGCAGACGACATGATACTCTGTAGAAAACCCGAAAGACTCCACCAAAAAATTGCTAAAACTGATATATGAATTCAGCAAATTTCTCAAGATATAAAATCAACACACAGAAATCGGTTGCATTTCTATACATCAATAATGAAGAAGCAGAAAGAAGTCAAGGAATTGATCCCATTTACAATTACACCAGAAACCATAAGATACCTAGGAATAAACCTAAACAAAGAGGTAAAAGATCCATACTCTGAAAAATTATAGAACACTTCTGAAAAAAATTAAAGAAGACACAAAGAAATGGAAAAACATCCTGCGCTCATGAATTGGAAGAACAAATATTGTTAAAATATCTACACTACCCAAAGCAATATACATATTCAAAGCAATCCCAATCAAAATAACAACAGCATTTTTTCACATAGCTAGAACAAACAATCCTAAAATTTGTAAGGAACCAGAAGAGACTGCAAATAACCAAAGGAATGTTGAAAAAGAAAAGAAAAGCGGGAGGCATCGCAATCCCACACTTCAAGCTCTGTTATAAAACTGTAATCATCAAGACAATATTGTACTGGCACAAAAACAGACAAATAGATCAATAGAACAGAATAGAAAACCCAGAAATGGACCCAAAACTATATGATCAACTAATCTTTGACAAAGCAGGAAAGGATATCAGATGGAAAAAAGAGAGTGTCCTCAACAAATGGTGATGGGAAAACTGGACAGCTACACGGAAAAGAATGAAACTGGACCACTTTCTTACACCATCCACAAAAACAAATTAAAAATGGATGAAAGACATAAATGTGAGACAGGAATCCAACAAAATCCTAGAGGAGAACTCAGGCAGTAACCTATTTGACCTCAGCCGTAGCAACGTCTTACTAGCCACATCTCTGGAGGCAAGGGAAACAAAAACAAAAACAAATATGAACTGTTGGGACCTCATCAAGATAAAAGCTTCTGCACAGCAAGGGAAACAAACAACAAAACTGAATGGCAATGGACAGAATGGGAGAAGATATTTGCAAATGACATACCAGATAAAGGACTAGTATCCAGAATCTATAAAGAACTCATCAAACTCAACACTCAAAAAAGAAATTATCCAGTTAAGAATTGGGTAGAAGACATGATCAGACATTTTTACAAAGAAGACATCCAAATGGCTAACAGACACATGAAAAGATGCTCAATACCCATCATCAGGGAAATGCAAATCAAAACCACAATGAGATATCACCTCATACCTCTCAGAATGGCTAAAATTAACAACTCAGGAAACAGCAGGTGGTGGCAAGGATGTGGAGAAAGGGGAATTTTTTGCACTGCTGGGGGGAATGCAAACTGGTGAAGCCACTCTGGAGAACAGAATGGAGGTTCCTCTGAAAGTTAAAATGGAACTACTCCAGGACCTAGTCATTGCACTACTAGGTTTTTTCCAAAGGATACAAAAGTGCTGATTTAAAGTGGGGCACACGCACCCCAATGTTTGCAGCAGCACTATCAACAGTAGCCAAATTATGGAAATAACCCAAATGTCCATCTACTGATGAATGGATAAAGCAGGGCTGGTATATACATACAATGGAATATTACTCAACCATCAAAAAGAATGAAATCTTGCCATTTGCAACTATGTGGATGGAACTAGACTGTATTATGCAGAGCAAAATAAATCAATCAGAGAAAGACAAATATCATGATTTCACTCACCTGTGTAATTTAAGAAAACAAATGAGCAAAGAGAGAGAGTGTGAGAGAGATGTCAAGAAACAGACTCTTAACTACTGAGAACAAACACTGATGATCACAGAGGGGAGAGGGGCAGGGAGATGAGTGAAACAGGTGATGGGGATTAAGGAGTGCCATTGTGATGATCACTGGGTCATGTATGGAATTGCTGAATCACTGTATTTTTTTATAGATGAAACTAATATAACACTGTATGTTAGTATACTGGTATTAAAATAAATTGTTTTTGAAATTATGAAAATAGTTCATTAGATACGTTTTTTCCATGATAACATATTCAGAAAAAAAAAAGTGTATATGTGAACTTTTCAATAAACCTATTTGTTATCATCTGACTAGTTTTCCTAAAGTGGGCACTATATAAAACTAGTGAAGATAAAGGTTTGTAATTGTCTTAAAATTTTTAAAGGCCTCTCTAGATCAACTTGGTCAAAAATCCTGCAAATGAAATCTTAAACACTGTTTCTCTTTCAAATACAGGAAACAGAGTATCATAAAAGTAACAAAGCATGTTTGAAACTTCAAAAAGCTATATGAAAATTTTTTTATCTAAATTTTTTTCATCTTTTAGGAATCTTTAAAAACATATATACATGGTCCTGGAATCAGATAGTTGTGTTTAAAACCACACTATTTAAAGTTGAAAATTTAGTTTCATTCTTTTACAGTACGTCAAGTCTGACTTCAGTTATATTTACGATGTAAATAAGGTTACAGGAACTGCATTGTGCCATTATTTTACGCTTAAGTTGATATCTCTAGACTACTGTATTTTTTGGTTGTAATGTGACCTTTTCAACACTGAGTGCACTTTTTTAAAATAGATATAACAAAGCAGTGGTTTAATCTGTATGTCATGTGACTCCATGGGCTAAAATAAGAGTAAATTTTCATCACCTTTCACGTTTTATTATAAAGAGTTTAGTCTCAGTCTCTAATATTTGTGTCTTTTCTTCTATTCACTTCAGTATCTTTGAAATCCCCTTTCTCATTTAAGTGAAGATTGATTACAGTGAAGACCCTTTTTATAGGTCAGGCTGGAGCATATCTCCTTCATATCTAGAACTCAGTTGCCATCAATTTGTTTGCTTATTATTCTTTTTTAGCACAAAACATTTCATTAACCCTTTTTAAGTAAACAAAGGTCTTTCTAATTACAACAGATAGTGTTCAAACCTCTTGGGAATATGAAGCAAATAAAAAATCTTATTAAGGTCTGTGTTGGTGTTTCTTAACCTTCAACATATTCCAGAATAAACTGGGAAGTTTTAAAATATCTATCCTCCAACCCAAAGATTCTGATTCGGAATGCCTAAAAGATGTCATAAGTAGCTCCCATCAGTTTAAACTCAAACCCATCAGTCTCTATATCCCTATACAAACACGAAATTTTCCACCTCTGCCAACCACTCCTCCTCCATGCCAAAAAAGCAGTAATTATATGTGTTCAATATATATACCAGCAGTACTTTTTATCTTTTCATGATCTCTTTGCAGTCCTTGGAATTCTTTATTTTTTTTAATTTTCTTTTTTTATTAACTTATTTTATTTAAATTCAATTAGTTAACATATAGTGTATCATTAATTTCAGATGTAGAGTTCAGTAGTTCATCGGTTACATATAACACCCAGTGCTCATTACATCACATGCCCTCCTTCATGCCTGTCACTCAGTTAGACCATTCCTCCACCCTCCATCCCTCCAGCAATCCTCAAACAAACTGAGGTTTTTAAAAATTTTTTCTTATCTCTGCTTTGACCTTGTAGTGTAGACCAAAGATGAAAACCCATTCATGAACAACAGAAGCTCTTATATGTACTTTCTCTTATTCTCAGTCCATGGAACCACATATATCCAGCTGTATTTATTCATACTTACCATGGTATTTAGCTTTGACACAGGAATTCTTACCAGTTATAGCAACTTGTTAATCAGGATATACATTATAATTAGTACTCCCTGACGGCTCATAGACTTAAGAAAAAAAAGAAAAAAGGACTGAAGGAATTAATTTATTTGGGTAATTATTTGAAAGAGAATTTAATACCTCAAACACTCCAAACAGAAGATAATTTTCAGTGGCCTGAAGATAAATAGGAATGGAGACTGATAAACTACCAGGTTTTTCATTTTTATGAAAACGGCAGCATTGACAATAAAACACTGGAAGTCATATAACACCTATCAAACAATGGTTTAATGCATTGTGGTACATTAAATGAACAAAAATGTAAGAAATGAATGAACTGGGGCATCTGGGTGACATAGTGGTTGGGCGTCTGCCTTCGGCTCAGGGCGTGATCACGGCTTATGGGATCGAGCCCCACATCAGGCTCCTCCGCTATGAGCCTGCGGCTCTCTCTGTCAAATAAATAGATAAAATCTTTAAAAACAAAACAAACAAAAAAACATAGCTACCAGAAGTAATGTAGATAAAGTTAAGTAAATAAGGAAAAGTCAACCAGACTACTGAGACGAGGAAGCAGAAATTCTTCTTCCATCACTGTGATACACTGTAGGATGGTAGACTTGTACTTTCTCACAAATTATAACAAGATTTTTATTATTTTTTATATACAAGGTTACCTTGATACTGCTTTAAAGAAAGTTATTACTAAATTTAAAAGTTCATTTTTTAAGGTGGGGACTCTGATTTAATGTAAGTATATTAAGTTCATATATTGTTGTCATTAGTTGCATAAGGCAGTATTAGCTACGGATGACTAAATAAGTGCCATGCAAAGTTTTCCACATTCCTTACCAGTCTTGAAATACTAATAACGCAATATGAAGGTCTGATGTCAAAGATAAATACAAAGGGATTCAACCACTTCATTAAGTTTAAACTTACACAGGTCACAATGCTCTGCTGGGAAGAAACTGGGAACATCTTTTGCTGGGGATATTTTTATAAAGAACCGTGATATTTTCTACCTTTGGATTTCTCAGTGTGTCAGTTTATCTTTAATAAAACAGCAATCACATAAAGCATCTTCAGGGAAGAAACTATCAGTGGCTTATTTATTTTAAACA
This sequence comes from Ailuropoda melanoleuca, assembly GCF_002007445.2. Lineage (NCBI taxonomy): Eukaryota > Metazoa > Chordata > Mammalia > Carnivora > Ursidae > Ailuropoda > Ailuropoda melanoleuca. The sequence continues at coordinate 19,644,728 of NC_048237.1, forward strand.
ATAATTAGTATTTGCTGGTATTATTCTTTGAAGGAGTAACTGTGTTTGTGCCCAAACACCTAAAGTTTCTGTACACTAACTCCATTACAATTTGCTATAGTATTACTAATTGATAGTGATTATGTCTACATGAGGTGAGTAGTTCAACCAAATTTTCATTAAAACAAATCAATTTTGGATTTTTTTTTTGATTTATGATTTTAAATGACATTGTTAGGTTTGGTTCCCACTATGGTTTTTTTTATGATTTATATTATCTGGATTATGTTTCATTTCTTTTCAACATGTCATTTGTAGAATCTCTTCTTTTTATAATGAGTACGTTTTGTTCAACAAAGATGTCAATCAACAAGCCATTATAATACTGCTCTCTTCCTTGTTTTGCATTTCTTGCCTTTTGATTTATTTTATTTTTTAAGATTTTATTTATTTATTTGAAGGAGAGTAAGAGAGAGAGAGAGCACACTCAGGGGGAGGCATAGAGGGAGAGGCAGACTCCCTGCTGAGCAGCGAGCCCCATGCAGGGCTGGATCCCAAGACCCTGGATCATGACCCGAACCGAAGGCAGAAGCTGAACCGACGGGGCCACCCAGGCACCCCTACTTTAGTATTTTCTAATACCATAAAAATTTAGCTCCAGGGGAATTTATGTCACATACATACATTGTAGATTATGGTGTAGAATGTTAAGAGTTATTTAGAAACCAACTATCACAATGTTTGTGTGACAGTGAAGGCCAACAATGCAATTCTATAAACACCAATAACAGCAAACACTTACATAGCTTTAACAACACTTACCAAGTCCCAGTTCTAAGCACTTCACATGTACTAACTCATTTAATCAATAAAGCAACCCTATGAAGTAGGAACCATCATTATTATCTCCAATTTACAAATTAAAGGACCTGAGCAAAGAGAATTTAACTTACCCAACTAGAAAGCTGCAAAGCCAAAATTTAAACTCAAAGGAATTTATTGTAAAATCTGTTCTCTAAAGCATTAAATTATTTGCCCAGTGTAAAACTGGAGAAAACACTTTTTATGTACATTATTTCACTGACTTCGCAATAGCTGTACAAAATAAGCTACTTCAAAAATTCTCTGGCATTCTTCTTTTTGCTTCACCTTAATTTTCTCTTCCTGAATCTTAGCCTCCCCTGTGCCCATGCTCCCACACACTCAGTGTTCCTGCCTTGAAGCTGGAGTCTGAACTTCCTGGTTGATTCATTTTCTAGAACTGTACAACACATCACCACCCCAGGAGCAATAACCTCTGCTGGCATCATTTGGGTAACGGTCTAGTGTTTTAATCAAGGCTCTTTTGGTTACAAGTTACAACAAAACAAAACAAAACATAGCTACACAAATGACTTAAACAGGAAAAATTGGGAAAATGGAATCAACAGGAGACATGGATACTCAATGAAACCCAACAAAAAGAAATACAATCAAAAGAGATTAAAACCTAGAAACATTAGAAACCTGTAAAAAATATCAAGCCCCAAACTTCCTGTCTCTCCCCTCTGGGACATCATCCTCCAACCCATGCTTTGATTTACTTGTCTCCCTTATTCTATTCTTTGTACAAATTGGTTTTCTCTCCTTTTCTGGGTATATGGCAGAAGATGGTCATCCTATACCTCCAAAGTTCACATGCCTTTCAAATGTGATGAGTACAATCTAACACCTTTGAATCCCGATTCTAAATCCTGAATTGGGAGAATATGATTGAACCATTTGGGGGACATGTGCCCACTTTTGATTCTATAAGCTATATGGAAGGGGAGAGTCTGGTTATGTATTTCTATGTAGATTAATACACTTTTCCTCACATGGCTCCTTTAACATTTTTGGGTGCCACTAAAATCTATAATCAAATTCCCAAGCTGAATCTAATAGAAAATAAAAATACTGCATTATGTATCTTTCTACTAGGCTACAGTGAGGTAGCCTACTGTGCGAATGTAGTTCTGGGTCTTCAGCATTAAGCATAATTATCCAAGTCTACAAGAAATGGAATACTCAAATCTTTTCTTTTTTGTGTGATTTGAGAAGAAACTGCTATATTCACAACACAAAAATAAAATCTGGCAATTACAGAGTCAAAACGTAAGTGGTCTTGACTTCTTAAAAATAAGACTTCATAGTCTAGGGGAAGATTTTAAAGTAAAGAAAAGAAATATGAACTGTAAGCAATTACAAACTTTAATAGTGAGAAAGAAAATTAGGAAGGTCCTAAACAGCAGAATGATTCATGTAAACTGTAAGTAGAGAAAAATATGAAAAGGCAGTATATTTTTATGTGAAAATACTGAAAGTGAAGTCAAAGTTAAGATGCTATCAATCTATTGCTGAATTCATGTGATAAGAGCATATCTTTCTCATTATTCCCCCTGTCTCTTTTAACTTCCATTTATCTTGCCCTGCAAATTGTTACAATATGAATCTTCTTTAAATAAATATCAATTTTATTACTTTTAGTTGATATTCCTGTGGCTCTAAGTTGCTATAATGTGTCCTTATTATGATTAAATTGTGCATAAAGGAGAATGAAATTTAATGAAATGATTCAGAATTTATAGATACTCAGTCATAGCTACAGTTATATAACAAACTCTAAGTCAAATATTACAGTTGTTTCATTAAACATTCATCTTTACAAATTTTATAGAACTATTGTCTTATATTGGCTATATTCTACCTAAATATTTTCTGTAATAGAATTTCAAAAAAATTCTATTTTTAAATCAATCTATTTTACTAAAACTATGAAAAAACAGGGACTCCAAAATGACAAAAATTTCTAAGTTTTAGCTTTTACTTTATTTGTACCAGATAAATTGAAAGATCTGTTATAAACACAGCTCAGATAATGCTTTAATGTAACATTCTGGATACGATATTAATAATACAGTATAAATCTGAGTAAAGGCCTTCTGGGAAACAGGTTTATCATAGCTACAATCATTTTTAATCCATTTCCTTAAAGAACACATATACTTCCCAAGAGATGAGAATGCAAAAATCTTAATTGTTGTTATTGTTTCAGTTGTACATAAATGTCCATAAATCAATTGTAATTGATTTTTTTTTGTTTTATTTAAGTTTGGGAAAATTGAGTTGAGTTAAGCAGAATCCCAAACATAAATCAATTCAGTTCCATATATCCTCTCCACAGCTTTCCTCTGAGATTGTCATCTGTTGTCACTAGAGACTTATGAAAAAGTCTACCCAGAAGCAGCCATTTCAGTCCAGGAAGAGAGAGTGAATAAGCAGCTAAGGTGTCTTAACTAGCTATTGTGTAGCTAGGCTACCATGTTCAGGAAAAATCAGTGGGAAGTAGGTGTTATCCACTACAACTCAGGAGAACCTAAATTGGGAAAAATGGTCCCTAAGCAGAACCTGGGTTTGAGAGAAGGACAGAGAAATGAGGGTTATCACTGGGCTACACAGTCTGAAATAACCATCAACACATGGAACCTTATATTGAGGTACACTTTCCCCAGTGTTTCTGGGACACAACTTTATGGGGAAAAATGCACCTGATATTTAACCTAGATAAATGCTTTTGTTATGTAGTATGCAAAATAATAGAGATTACAAACTAGTTGATAGCTTAGTTTAAGGTTAAAGTAAAAAAGAACATGATAGGCATAAATGAGATAATGTTCCCAAATAAAGTGGAACATACAAATATGGCCTGAGAATATTACAGATTCACTGGCTAGTAATAAGGGAAAATCATTATAAATGATAAGAACCCTGCCTTTCAATGTTTGTATTTGAAAAATATTTAGCTATCACTTAGACATGGACATAGCTACTTCTTTCTTCAAATGGCAAAACTAATGCTATTGAGTAGAGTACTAAAATTGAACATAGATTTTTCAACCAATAAAATATTTCTTTATAATTTTGTTCTGTATTTTATTGATATTTAAATTATGATGAAATTAAGCACTGATCATGTGAAACCTGCTAATTGTGGTAAAACTGAACTAATATCCTTCTCCCTGCATTTTAAGATTTAGGATTAAGAACAGCTTCGTGTGCAGTCTAACCAAATTATTCTACATACTAATTGATCACATGTCATCAGACAAGACTAATAAGGGTCAAGTGAAACTTTACTCTGAATTATAACTTACTGTGTGCTTAGAATTTCATCTTAAAATGTTCCTTTTTCCTAATCAGAAGAAATTGAGAAAAGCTTTCCTTAGAAATGATATCTCTTTCGATAAATATTCCAGGAAGATGAGACTTAGAACTTTATGATATTTTATAGAATTTATTATGATGAAATTAAGCACTGATCATGTGAAACCTGCTAATTGTGGTAAAACTGAACTAATATCCTTCTCCCTGCATTTTAAGATTTAGGATTAAGAACAGCTTCGTGTGCAGTCTAACCAAATTATTCTACATACTAATTGATCACATGTCATCAGACAAGACTAATAAGGGTCAAGTGAAACTTTACTCTGAATTATAACTTACTGTGTGCTTAGAATTTCATCTTAAAATGTTCCTTTTTCCTAATCAGAAGAAATTGAGAAAAGCTTTCCTTAGAAATGATATCTCTTTCGATAAATATTCCAGGAAGATGAGACTTAGAACTTTATGATATTTTATAGAATTTAAAAAGGGTATTTAAAACAGCTTTTATGTTGTT
>NC_048237.1:19649502-19665253 GCF_002007445.2 Ailuropoda melanoleuca
AAAGAAATGGTTGCATTTGTTGTGACATCTCAATTTTGAGTCTATTATCTTCCTTAACATATGAGTAACCTACTGAAAAATTCTCAGAATTGTCACATACCAAAGACAATGAGATGGGAGAATGAAACATGTATTCCCCTGCTTTCCCTCAAACTTCTAGCATTATTATTAAAACTTACATTCACCCAGTTGCACACACACCCACCCACCCCTAAATCCTTCAAGTAGTAAACAGGTGAAAATTGTTTTTCTCACAATGGAATACTACACAGAAATAAGAAATGACTCCTACACACAGCACAGATTAACCTCAAATTAATTATGCTAAGTGAAAGAAGCATATTCAAAAGGCTATAACTATACGTTTGTGTTTATCTAGCCTCCTGGCAAAATCAAAACTATAGGGAAGAAACTGATGGTTACTAGAGGGGAGGTGGGTGGGGGAATGGGTTAAATAGGTGATGGTCATTAAGGAAGGTACTTGTGATAAGCACAGGATATTGTACCTAAGAGCTGAATCACTAAATTGTACACTAGAAACCAATATTACACCGCATGTTAACCAACTGGAATTTAAATAAAAACTTAAAAGAATATCAAAACTATAGGGATGGTGTTTCAGGAGTTGCAACTGGATGGGGAGGTATTGATTAATTAAAAAGGAACACAGGAATTTCTGGAAATGATGCAGCTGTTCTGTATCTTGCTTATGNTCTTGCTTGTAGTGACAGTTACACAAATGTGTGAATTTGCCAAAACTCAGAAATTTATGTGAACTTTATTAAAGTCATATTATAGCCTCCTGGGGACTTTCGCTCAGGCATAAATACAGATAAATACATATAGAGTAAAAGGTTTTGATCTAACAATAAAATAACTATAGAAAACAGATAATGGATAGTGAGGCCTCTACTCTATGCCAAACACTGTCCTCAATGCTTCATATTCATTATATCATTTAAAACTTAAAACTGTAGCTATTTATTTTTCAGATAAGGAACATCTTAAATAGGTTAAATTCACATATTCAACAACTAGAATTTGGGAACGCAGAGACTGATGCCAGTCTTGTTTTGTCTCCTTTACTTAGTACATGTTCAAAAAATATCTTGCACTTAGCTAATAACTAAATAAGAGAATGAAATGACCTTTCACTTTGAGGCAATTCCACTGAAGTCATGTTCAGAAAGGAAATTGTTAAAATGAGTTTTTAAATTTAAAATTTTTTCCTAATGATATGAAAAACAATAGAGGGGACAAATAGGAACATGGACTTAGGATGCAGTTAAATTTTGTAGAAAAGGGGCGCCTGGGTGGTACAGCGGTTAAGCGTCTGCCTTTGGCTCAGGGCGTGATCCCGGAGTTGCAGGATCGAGCCCCACATCAGGCTCCTCCGCTGTGAGCCTGCTTCTTCCTCTCCCACTCCCCCTGCTTGTGTTCCCTCTCTCGCTGGCTGTCTCTATCTCTGTCGAATAAATAAATAAAATCATAAAAAAATTTTTTTTTGTAGAAAAAGGTAAAATTTTAACAATGGGATCAACATTTGTGTTTTAATGTGAATCACCCAACACTTCTAAGTGTTGGTTAAATGCAAAGCACTGTGACAGATCTTGCACTTACCAGTTAGATTAGGGTACTAATTGTATGTCAAGTTGATAAGCTCCTGAATGAGGAGGCTGAAGAGGAGGGTCCTAGGTCAAATTGCAGGACTGACAATGACATACCTTCAAATGAGATTCAAGCGGGAACTACGGTAAGTAAATCAAGATTTCAAATTTCTGAATTGCATTTATAACATACCAAAAACCTTCTCAATTTTCCTGAAAGACTAGTTTTTTGTNGGACAGATCTTGCACTTACCAGTTAGATTAGGGTACTAATTGTATGTCAAGTTGATAAGCTCCTGAATGAGGAGGCTGAAGAGGAGGGTCCTAGGTCAAATTGCAGGACTGACAATGACATACCTTCAAATGAGATTCAAGCGGGAACTACGGTAAGTAAATCAAGATTTCAAATTTCTGAATTGCATTTATAACATACCAAAAACCTTCTCAATTTTCCTGAAAGACTAGTTTTTTGTTATCAATTGCTTATAAACACACGCTTAAAGTATAAATAGAAGCATGAAAGTTTGGCCATGAAAAAATCAAGATTATCATTATGTCAATATTAATAAATACAGCTTTTATGATATAGAAAGATTTAAGTATTTGTATTATCCTTAATAATTAGTTTTTATTTTGTATTAAACAAATACTTAATATGCACATTTTATACACACACCTGAAGATAAATAGAATACATCTGCTTTCATGATAAACATTTGTTAAGGTTTATATCTTCTTTAAACAAACCTTGGTCAGGTTTTTCTACCTCAACCTTTCATACATATGATAAATAGTGAGTAAACATTTGTGAAATAAATGAATTTTAGTATACAGTGAACTGACTTAAGCCAATTTGGTCTGGAACAACTTTATTTATTCATTCATTCATTCATTCTTTGTTCATTTGGCTAATAATTGTAACCACAGAAAAATTTTAAGGACCTTTAGATAATTAGTTATTTCCCTCCAAAAACTTACTATTTATAGCAAAAGTTAGTCTCAGACTATTGTGTCAATTATCATACACTTCATTGGCTGAACTTTTACTAAATAATCACTAAAATAGTTCCTTCAACTTGTTCACTAATCTCAACCAAGTCCCAGCTCTCTGTCTTTTCAGGGGTTTACGGAACAACTTACATGAATGTTCCCTCAAAACAAGATTCCAAAGGCACTGATCCACTACTTTCCTAACAAGAATAAGGCATTTGGAGTTCCAAGGTATAAGGTTAGCACAGGGCTATTTAGCATTTTAGCCTAAAGCATCATCAATAAGGGTAATGATAGGTTTTGCTATTATATTGTCTGTTCAGCTAAGGGCAGGAAATAACTCTAAAATAATTTACTCAATCTATATTTTTCATTTTCAATGAGAGTTCATTTCTAATATTCAGCATGCTCATTAACGGTTCACCATGTACACCATTAAAGCCTATTTCTCAAATTTACCATGCTAGTTAAGAAAGTGCTAATTGCAGTAGAAAAAATAAAATCACCTTTTAACCACACCTTGCAGAATATGGACTACCTGATGAAAAAGTGTATTTTTTGGACTACTGACTGCACTTGGGATATAGCTTAACATAAGAAACACAAATACCACAATCCATGGTGAACTGTTTTCAAAAATTACAGCTGTCATAATATGATGGGGGAAAAATGAATATTAATAGTGTTAATCATATTTTGTTCTGTTCCTGTTTTTGTTTTAGTAACTTTGGGCCAGTTTTCTTTGTAGGAAATTACCATTCTTACTCTGTATAAACTTGGATAAACTTAATGTCTTCAAAAACAAAAATTACACACTAATAAATTTTTACCAAAATGGACAAAATGATATTTCTAGACAATATATTGCTTTGGTTAAAGACTGTCTTGTTTCTTCAGACTATCATTTTTTCCAAACTTAAAAATTATGAATGCAAATATATTTTCCATGAATTTATACTAAAAGATTTTCAAATATATTCATGATATATGTTTTAAACTATGTGCATCTAATGAGCTGTTAAATATTAATTTAAGGCATACCTAAGATAACCACTGGCATTTTAAGCTTTTGCAAGTTAAGGAAAATATTTGAATGGAAGAAGCTATTTTAGTCTTTTACCACAAACTGAGAAAAGAACCAGAGAAATGAATAGTTTCTTATAATAGAAATTTTATGCCAGTGTGGCGCCACTAAAGGAATCACACTGCAGGAGGAAAGTAGAAAGAAATGTACACCTAATAAATAACATTTTCCTTTATAGGTTAGTATAATTAGATCAACTACCACAAGGGGAAAAGTAACATTGCAAAAGTATTCAATTCTTGAGAATAGAAGGACAGTCAGAGATGTAGCAAATTGCCCTAGATACATGTACTCCAGTATTATTCTTAGTAATTTCTAATTAGTTCTAAATAATTCTTTCATTCCCTTAAGTGGAAGCCTTAAGTAAAAGCACATGTTGGAAATACAAGATGTGCCATAATGTATCATAACTGGTATCTTGATTACAAAGGCCATCATGTCTTTAGACTTCAGTTTCATCATTTGTTGAAAATATGGACTACTAGTCCAGGTAATTCAATAAATTCTCACTTTTCATGCACCCCCCTCTTCCAAAAGCATGGAAATGGTTCGTAAAGTATACAAAAATGGAAAATCAAACGACAGAAATGGGTTCCAAAACAAGATAAACACTTCCAGACAATGTATGGACTCAGAACGTAACAACAGTGATCAGTGCTGAAGCCATTTCTGCATTCCAGAAGTAGGCAGAGGCATGCAGGAATTTTATGGGGGTGAGAAATAAGATCTATTTTCACTTCTTGAAAGCAAGGGATGGAGGGTGGGATGAAAGAGGTAAGAGAAGGTTCTTCCCATCATGAAAGAAAGCTAAAAAGCAAACAGACATTGGGAAGAACTGCCTCCCCTCATGCCAGGTGGGGTGTGTATGGCGAGGTGGTATGATAGGATAGGACCATGCCAAGCCATATTAGAGTCTGAGGCAAAAGGAAAAAATGTGCACCCTTTTATACACTTAGCAAAATGTCCTCCTATATTTTGAACCAAGAGAAAAAAGTGAATTAATGCTGACCAATCAGAAAACCTTACTACTTTATAAAGCCCCATGTTGCCCAACCTATTCCCTAATTACTGTCAACCCTCATAAATCCAGAAGTATGGGACTACCACAAAGATTATTCTCAATCCAATTAAAAGTACAGTTATCACAATAAGCACTGAGTAATGCATAGAACTGTTGAATCACTATATTGTACACATGAAATTAATGTAACACTATATGTTAACAATACTGGAATTGAAATTAAAAAAAGATTATTCCCAATGCACAATAACTTAAGATAATAAAAAAAACACTTTGTCCTTATTTCAAGGGTCCATAAGGGGGGGGGGGTCAAGTCAAGATGCTGGCAGAGAAAACAAGGCAGGACCTGAGGCACTTGGCTTTATCAGAGTCTGAGAGTGCAGTGCCGGAAGTTCCTAGACCAAGGCCAGGTTGACCAGTTCAAACCAAAAAGAGTGAGTGGGATTTTGGTTAGCTTGATCAGGTCTGATCTAAGGAGAGTATAAGGAGAAGGCCCTGGAGAGCAGGGGAGAATGTTCACCACAAGGGTCTTTGGGGAAGTCATATTAGGAACTCATATTTTCTTCTGACTCTCTGTAGGCTGTTATCTAGGGCATGTGCTGCTAGGACCAGCCGTCAGCTGAAGGCCATTGGAGGCCACTTGGCCACACAAAACAGATATTTGGCACCAATATTATGGAATAATTCTGCTGTATTCTCAATACTGGAGAGCTAGTGTTTTCAATCTCTTGGACTAGTATATGGTTTCATTCTCATCAGAACAGTTATTCCCACATCATGTCATTTTCTAAGTAGGACTCAGAAAAGGAGGAAGGGGCATTTCCCCTTTCCCTTCTCTTTAAGGACAGGCTCTTCCTGTTCCATTAGCTAGAGCACACTCATAAGAGCACAACTATCTTTAGTCTAGGGGGATACAATAAACAGTCTAAATTTCAGCTGACTATTTGTTTAATTTTGTTGTTGTTGTTAGTTTGCTTTATCTCCTGGCTTCTCTAAATGGAACCCTCCCACCTCTGAGAGCAACTTCCTCTTCGCAGTGATGTCACTGGATAGTCAGTGGGCCCTGCTGCACCCGCAAGCAGAGGCTCTGGTACTGAATTCAATTCTTCACCATTCTTCTGCAGCAGAAATGGGGTGGAGATAACTCCTGACCTGCTGACCACACAGGGCAATGGGGAGAAGTGATAATTTTCCATAGATGGGAAATTTTACATGGATTAACTCATTTGATCTTCACAACAACCCTATGAGGGTAAGTTTTCTGTTAACCTCTTTTACAGATAAGAAAACTGAGACACAGCAAGGTTAAGAAACTTGTATAATGTCACTAATAAGAGATAAGAGTCAAGATTCAAAATCAAGCAACTTGGCTCCAGAATCCCACCTTTCAGGACCACGGTCTGTGCAGGACCCCATCAAAACAGGTCAGGTTAAAGGCACCTAGAAACTCTGAAAACTTAGAACACAGAGCTCTTTGACAATCTGATGAGATCTATGGCTCTTCTGCCCAGGGGAAGCACTCAAACGTCTATTTAGCAAGTTCGTTCACTCCTCAAAACGTGTGAGCTAGTTCCACAAGGTGGCTGGGGTCACATGAGACTTGAGAACCTGAGCAGCCAAATCCCATGAGCCAGTACAGTGATTGGGGAACAAGGATGCCTGAACTCCACCGTCAGCTCCTCTGCCTGGAGATGCACTTTTATTTTCCTTCCTCCCTCCCTGGGAAGGAATGGTCTTTAGTGAAATGCCCACTAAGGTGAGCAACAAAGAACAGTGAGTAAAGTCTAAATAACCCCTCCCCCCTCCCTGCTGCCACCACCAGCAGCCAAGAGGCTGGCCCCTTCCAAATGAGAACAAGCTCTCCTCCCCCAGGAAGCTGAAGGTGAGCAGACCAGTCTATCATCTCCTAGCACGTCACCCCAGTGCTGCATCCTCAACAGCTGGCCACACTCTTCCCTCTTCACTCCGCGCTAATTTCAAATCACTTCAGTTAACAGGTAAACCTCGTTTACTTCTTCAGAAAGCTATCCCTCTTCAACCAAGAATATGAGGCCCCCACTTTTCTTTCTCTGCTTGCTCCACGGTGGTCCTCATATCTGAGCTCAAAGATGGCTATTTTACTTTAAAACAGGCATGCTGCCCATTTGTAAAACACCTGAGGCTGAGTTAAGTCACCAGCCAGAGGGATGCCCCAATCGATGCTCTCGAACGTTAAAACAGGTGAAAAAATCAGGGGAGGGATTTCAGTCTCCTACAAGGGGAAGGGGCAGGGGAGAATCTAAATTTGTTTCGTTTTGTTTTGGTGTCAAGTTTTAGCAAGCCTTTCAAGGGTGTCCTCTTCAAGTCTCTGGCCAAAGAGAAGGAGTGTGTACTAGCCTGAGATGGTGGTGAACACTAGCTGCTGCCACTGGTGGGTTACTAGCTGCTTCCCATTTAATCCCCACCTGACAGCTTAGGTGTGCTATTACTGTAGAAAAAAGGAACTGGATCTCTGGGACAACAAGCAATCTCTGCCACGAATTTTGAATGGATAAATGCATATTTAGTTAAAAATTCATTAAATTTAATATTAAGTATAAAATGTTTTGTAAGGAATATAAAAATAAAACTACATGAAATTAAGAGGATGGGAGAGGTGATGATCAATGGTATTTAAAGTAATTGTGAGACAGATAAGCTAAATATATAATACAAAATAGATAATTTAAAACAAAATGAATGGTTTGATATACGGAAAAAGATGCACTCTTTATATAGAGAGAGGATGTATATTACTTTCAAGCTATCAAGGAATTACCACAAATATTAATCATTTTCTAATTTAAAATGGATATATTAACAATTTTTAGTTGAATATTTAACTAAAAATAGAAATAATTAAAAGTAAACACTATATGTTTATAGACCAGAGAGTATATGTCTAAAGATATCATGATAGGTAAATTCCAATTAAAACTAGAAACTTGTAGGAAACAGTACCTCTCCTCCGCCTAAGTCCTAAAACTCGAACTTATGACCACTTTAGGTTGCCTTTGCCAAGGGAAATTAAGGTTGCAGATGGAATTAATTTTGCTAAGCAGCTGACCTTAAAATACAAAGATTATCCTGGATTACGGAGGTGACCCCAATGTAATCGAAGCATCCTTAAATGGAAGAGGGTGGCAAAAAAGGGATCAGTGAAAGAAATGTATCAATGAAAACCAGGTCAGAGAGATGCTATTTTGCTGGCTCTGAAATGGAAGAAAGGAGCCAAAGCTAATGAGTATGTGTAGCTCCCCGAAGCTGGAAAAAGCAATAAAACAAATTCTCCTCCCAAAAGGACCAAAGTTTTTCAGACACCTTGACCTTAGCCTGGTGAGGATGATGTGGGATTTCTGTTATTCAGAACTGCAGGATAATAAATGTGTGCTGTTGTAAGCCACCAAGTTTGTGGTAACTTACTACCGTTACAAATAGAGAAACTAATACGCTATTTAGAACTGATTTAAAATCAGCTTGCTATATTTCAGTATCATAGGATGCTACTAAAACAGTACTTAGATAAAAACAATTAAATCTGGGTGTTTAGAAAAAGAAGAAAGGTATAGATGAAGCGAGGTATATATGTGAATTCAGGAATCTAGGCAGCCTATGATATGAAGACAGCAGCGTTTCCTTCTCTTTTCCTAGGAAAATATGTAATACTTTTATTACATATTTATTACTTTTATTACTTATAAGCAAGTTGAGAAATAAAAATATAACTTTTTTGTCCTAATTTTTTAGAAAAAAATTTAGAAAAATTAGGACACAGATAAATACCCATGAAAAACATGTTAAAAAGTGGGTAGAACTGCAGCCCAATGCAATGTGCCTTGAATAGTAGTGATTGTTTTAGGAAAAAGAAAACATTATGGTAATCAATCTCAGAATTCTGTCACCAGAAAAATATGCTTCTTGAAGGCGATGGCAGTGAATCTCCTTTGTTTATCAGGGAAAGATTTATCATATCACTATATGATAGAACTTCTTAATTTGCTTCTTAGAGACAGGAGGCAAAGGAATCAGACAGACAGGCCATGTATTCAGGGCAAAGCCTGTCTCCCTGTCAGAGGGACAGAAGAGTTGCTATCCTCCTTGACTGGTGAAAAGTAAGGATAAACAAATTTACCCTCAAAATCCTGGGGCAAAAGGAAAATTATAAGTAACCTGGTACATGATACTAATCATTTTCCTACTTGAAACTCCTACAAATACATAACCTAAGAAATGTTCACCTCCTTCAGACAGGCAGTCCAAAGATATTACAAGAAAAGGCAACTTAAAAAAAAAAGTGGCAAAAAGAAGTTACTAGATTTTGTTACACTCTAATGGAAATGGAGAATTAAAATAATATTATTCTTTAAAAGATTTTATTCATTTGAGGGGAGAGAGAGAGAGCATGCATGGGGGAGGAATAGAGAGTTGTGTGGGCAGCCCGATGTGGGGCTCAATCCCAGGACCCTGGGATCATGAGCTGAGCTGAAGGCAGACACTCAACTGATTGAGCCACACAGGCACTCCCCCTAATTAATTCATTTAAAAGTGAACTTGCTAAACAGTCCATATTCAGAAAAATTGGGGCTGCAGTCACGCAGTCTGACATCTTCCAGGATAATAAGGTCCTCTCCTATTGCGGGCAGATGGCACGCTGAAAATGAGAGTTTTGCTTTAAGCATCCTTAATAGAACTCTTGATGTTCTAACAACTTAATGATTGCGGCGTTAGTTTTATAAATCTTCCAATTAAAAACCACAGTAATTATTAGGCATTTCTGCTTTCCAAGCATGAATCACATATTAAAAAAAATAGAGAATCTCTGTGTAGAATTTGGATCTGATCCAAGCTGGGTGTTATGCTGATTATTGCCCCTGCCTGTTGGTAGAATGATTGTGCATGCACCTTGTCATCATGTTGCCATACTAACAGAAAATCAAAACTAGTTTATTTGAAGGGTAGCTATTCTCTACAGTATTTAGCAACCTGATTCAGGAAATGCATGTGGTTAGAAGTTAGCATATTAGTAAATTATAATAATGAGAATTTATACCAAATTAAGGAAGGAAATGTTGCTAATTCAGGTTTCTCTTCCTATTCTTACTACTGATGGAAGCATGCCTGCAGGCTCTTTCTTTGTTGGCTGAAGGATAGTCATAAGGTACTAAAAGCTCTTGGCCCCCAGACAAACTTTCTAAGCTATGGAGCAATGTGCACTAACCAGTTCATTGCCATGCATGCCGTTCCCATTCTTCCCTGCTTAATATATTTCCTGTGTCTATACATATGGGTGTGTATGCATAAACATACACGCATATTTAAAAGAAAAAGACACTAAAATCTGAAGTAATTAATTGTTGTGGACTTCTAGCTGTTTCCCCAAATCAGTTATCATCTTAGCTTATTCCTACCACAGGGCAGCTGTGGTACATAACTCCAATAGAGTTGAATTCACTCCGTAGAATGTATGAATGTTGGCCAAGGTATGTAGTTAACTACAGTAACTCTGCCTAGGCACCTGTCTGCCTAACCAGATTCTACATTTGTAAGTATATTAGTCACTTTACAGTGCCGTAACAAAATACCACAGACTGGGAGACTTAAATAAACAGAATTTTTTTTTTCCTCATAGTTCTGGAGGGTGGGAAGTTCAAGATCAAGGGCTGGTTGATTCAATTGCTGGTGAAGGATCTCTTCTTAGCTAGCAGATGACCACAACTGTACCATTTCTTCACATGAGTTCTTTGCGTAGGCAGAAAGAAAGAATGCTCTCTGGTGTATCTTTTTATAAGGGCACTAATCCCATGGGATGAGGGCCCCATCCTTAACACTTCACCTAACTCTAATTATGATCCTTAAGACTATAATTTATTTTAAAATATGATTAATTAATATTTTTACATCTTAATAACAATATAAATATTATAAAGCAAAAAATATAGGAGATAGAGAAGTAGAAAGTAACACTTTAGTTGTGGAAAACTTTGATTTCCTCAATGATAAAATAAAAAATTAAGGACAAAGTAAGGATACAAAGTGGCTAAATCACAAAATAATTATGTAGACATCAAGTGTGTATAAGAAAAGGAGGCTAAAACTTCTTTTCAGTAGCAAAAGAACATTCATAAAAATTGATCATAATTAGGCTACTACAAAATAAATTAAAATGAGTACAGAAATTTGTGTCGATATTACCTTATAACAATGTAAGAAAAAAATTAAGAAAATTTAAAATAAAAATAATAAAAACTAGAAATCAGAGAAGGCTCTCTTTCATGGAATTTATACTAATCAGACCAAATTCCCTCCTAAACATATTTTGGATCAAATTCAAAATATAGGGGTGCCTGGGTGGCTTAGTCAGTTGAGCGTCCAACTCTTCGTTTCAGCCCAGGTCATGATCTCAGGGTCATAAGATTAAGCCCCGAGTCAGGCTTCTTGCTCAGTGCAGAGTCTGCTTGCTTTTTCCCTCCTTTTCCCACCCACTGTACTCCTGGCCCCTCTGCTCTTTCCCCCCACTTGCTCTCTCTCTAAAATAAATAATTTTTATTTTTGGGGGGCGCCTGGGTGGCACCACGGTTAAGCGTGCCTTTGGCTCAGGGCGTGATCCCGGCGTTATGGGATTTAGCCCCACATCAGGCTCCTNCCTGCTTCTTCCTCTCCCACTCCCCCTACTTGTGTTCCCTCTCTCGCTGGCTGTCTCTATCTCTGTTGCATAAATAAATAAAATCTTTAAAAAAATAAATAAAATTAAAAAAATAAAATAAATATTTTTGAAAATTTCAAATATAAACAAACAAATGAAAAAAACTAGAATATGAAAGCCTAAATATCAGGACATAGTTAAATTATTGTTCAGGGACAATTTAAAGCCTTGTCTATTGCTACAGGCATACCTCCAAGATATGCGGATTCTACTGCAGACCACTGCAACAAAGCAAGTCATTGGTTTCCCAGTGCATATAAAGTTATGTTTATACTATAGCTTATTAAGTGTGCAACAACCTTATATCTGAAAAACCAATGTGCACACCTTAATTTAAAAAAATACTTCACTGCTGTGGCACCTGAGTGGCTCAGTCGATTAAGCATCTGACTCTTGATTTTTGGCGCAGGTCGTGAGATCTAGCCCTGCGCCTCTGCACTAAGTGTGAAAAAAAAAATAATAATAATTATGGAATATTGTGAGAATTACCAAAATATTACAGAGAGACACAAAGTGATCAAATGCTGTTTTTGTTTTTGTTTTTTTGAGAAATGGTGCCAATGGACTTCCTCACACAGGGCAGCCATAAACCTTCAATTTGTAAGAAACACACTATCTGTGAAGTACATAAAGTGACATGCATTAAAATGAGGTATGCCTGCAATGAAATTATATTCCATATTAAATATTAGAAAAGCACAATAGAATAAGTGTAAGGGGAATAAAAGAAAGAGATTTATTAAAATAATAGTAGATATCTTAGTGGGTTGTATAATATACAGATTATAATTGGTAGCTCAAGTAACATCATCACCTTGTGACCCATGATTATGCAGTCACCTAATCCAAGAGCAAACACTGATATTTTTCAAAATGAAAAGAAGGCATTTCTCCAATACACTAGAGGTCTCCTCTGCAATTCTCTGATTAGAATGTGGCACATTCTCATTAGGCATCTCAGTCTTCTATGCACTTACCAACATTTGATCAGCTGGAACAAAAGGACCAACTGGCAGGTTATAGGCACACTGCAGTTTCTACTCAGTGGAGAGCCTTCTGTCCTCTGGGACATATTCAAACCTGGCAGACCTGCAGGTTGTTTAATAAATTGTTCTGAATAATATGCCCAGATGTGATATATGTTTCCCTCCAATTGCTGAAATGTCAATTGCAACAACCAGTCTTGACAATTTTAGGTTCAATTGAATATTTCAAACTCTTGACACTGAAATAGGCCACATCTAGCACTAGTTTTCTCAGATTTATGGAATGATACAAAACAGGAAACCCAGTGCGCCAGCATCAAGAACACCACTTCTGTGGGAGTCCTTGCAGATGCCCAGGAGCTAGTCATTAGCCTCAACGACATTAGCTTAATGTTAGGAAATGAGACCATGGAGTGGTGTGGGGGTTCACACTGACTTAGAAGTCCCAAGCTCCATACAGGAATTAATCTCTCTTCTCACATTTTCAAGAGCTTAGCTTCCAATTTAACAAAAGAGGAACATACTTATTTAGAAAAACCACCAAGCTCAGGAAAACCCAAAGCTATGGCTTTACCCACGTTTTTATTTGTTATTTTTTAATAGTCCCTAGTCCAGATTGATTGATTGATTGATTGATTGATTGATTTTTAAAGATTTTATTTATTTAATTGACAGAAAGCACAAGCAGGGGGAATGGAAGGCAGAGGGAGAGGGAGAAGCAGGCTCCCTGCTGAGCAGAGAACCAGTCCTGGGGTTCTATCCCAGGATCCTGGGATTATAACCTGAGCTGAAGGCAGCCATTTAACCGACTGAGCCACCCACGTGCCCCCAGATTCAATTTAGTAATCATTTTTTTCTCTTTACTCCTTCCTTCTTCCCCTTCATCCTCTCTCCCTCCTTCCCTCCACGTGTCTGGCTCTCTCTTTCTTTTCTTTTCTTTTCTTTTTTCTTCCCTCTTTCCTCCCTCCCTCCCTCCTTCCCTTCCTTCCTTCTTTTCTTTTGCCATAAACAATGGTGCCTGGTAACACAGCTGAAATTCTACCTTTATCAATAAGGTTTTTAGTGATCAGAAGAAGGCAAATTCAAGGCACATTTGCATTGAGAAAGAATACAAGAGGAGAAAGGTTTGTTGTTATCTTAACCCATGCAGGCCATGCATAAATGATTCTGTAACTGTCTTGTAAATATCCTTTAGTGGAGTTATCTAATGTGTTTCGGGACACAGAATTCCATAATCTGACTGAGAGGACAAGCCCAGAGTTATTTTCTTGGGAATTACCTTCCACCCCCAGCATACACATCTCTCAACAAAATATCAACTCCATTTCCCCTTGTATCTATCAACAAAATGTCTTCAAATTATCATTTACTGGACCACAATTACGTTTTGTAAAATATCTAGGTTAGGAAGGCCCCTCCAGACTAAATTGTGTAAGAGCAAGAAAGTTCATGGAGTCCTAAAGCAAAAGAGTGATGATGTATTCAGATACAGATTTCTAATGAAGCTAACACAGTTTAAATTTCAGAACCCCTCATTTGTACATCTCCTTACGCAGCCCTGAGAAATACTCTATCAACTTTATATTAATATTTGAAATTTTTTCTAAAAAAAAGTTCCCTAATTTGTAGACGCTTTAGGTCCTAAAATATTAAGTCTATCAATGGTATTTTAATTTACTTTAGAAGAGAAAACCAAGGCAACTTCCGGAACAATAAATAAAATAACATTGGCTATATTAACTTACTACAATAGAGAACACATCCAGAACAGAAGCTTCAACTGGCTCACCACGTGATTAAATGTTTTATAATCCACAGTCATTTCCCAAGTTCTATCCATATTCTGTACAGTAAAAAAGTAAACTAAATCTTTTAGGGGTGCCTGGGTGGCTCAGTCAGTTTAGCGTCCGACTCTTGATTTCGGCTCAGGTGGTAATCTCAGGGCTGTGAGATTTAGTCCTGTGTCAGTCTCTGCGCTAGGTGTGGAGCTTGCTTAAGATTCTCTCTCTCCCTCTGCTCCCCACCCCATTTAGCACATGCATGCTTCTAGGTTTCAATTAACCTATATGGCATATATTCCTTTCTAGCAATAATAGACCTTACTCCATAAATCAGTAAGCTAATTTGGACAATGTACCAACTACTAAGTGAATCTAGTAAAATTCTATATTCAGGCCCTGGAAAGGTAATCAAAAAACGGGTTGGGGCTCTACAAACAAGCTATATAGCAATCATGAGTGAAAACTCTATCACTAGACCATGCTAACCCTCTACACAGAATACAATATTGTTCTGGGTCCCAAGGAATCTGCATTCACTTAAACCTGTCTAATAATCCCTGAAATCCCTAACAATTACCGTGGTTGCACACTTGACAGGTCTTTTTGGGAAAAGCAAAAATGAAGATTTATATAGTATAAACTTATGTTAGCGTAGGACCATTGCACTTTGTCACCTGGATTAAATTTCATTAAAGGGGTTCCAGGATTGTGAACTGACCCATTTCTGAGAACCGGGTAAGACGTTCTAAGTTTCTATTTTTTTATATCTTATTTTATTTAAATTCAATTAGTTAACATATAGTGTATCATTAGTCTCACATGTAGAGTTGTTATTCATTAGTTGCATATAGCACCTAGTGTTCATTACATCACATGCCCTCCTTAATGTTCACCCAGTTATCCCTATCCCCCCACCCACTTCCCCTCCAGCAACCCTCATTTTGTTTCCTATAGTTCAGAGTTTCTTATGGTTTGTCTCCCTCCTTTGATTTCATTTTATTTTATCTTTCCCACCCTTCCCCTATGATCCTCTGTTTTGTTTCTTAAATTCCACATATGAGTGAAACCATATGATAGCTGTCTTTCTCTGATTAACTTATTTCGCTTAGTGTAATACCCTCCAGTTTTATCCACATTGTTGTAAATGGTAAGATTCCATCCTTTTTGATGGCTGAGGAATATTCCATTGTATATATACACCACATTTTCTTTATCCATTCATCTGTCAATAGACATCTGTGCTTTTTNTGGTAACACAGCTGAAATTCTACCTTTATCAATAAGGTTTTTAGTGATCAGAAGAAGGCAAATTCAAGGCACATTTGCATTGAGAAAGAATACAAGAGGAGAAAGGTTTGTTGTTATCTTAACCCATGCAGACCATGCATAAATGATTCTGTAACTGTCTTGTAAATATCCTTTAGTGGAGTTATCTAATGTGTTTCGGGACACAGAATTCCATAATCTGACTGAGAGGACAAGCCCAGAGTTATTTTCTTGGGAATTACCTTCCACCCCCAGCATACACATCTCTCAACAAAATATCAACTCCATTTCCCCT
>NC_048237.1:19665542-19679902 GCF_002007445.2 Ailuropoda melanoleuca
TTCCCCTATGATCCTCTGTTTTGTTTCTTAAATTCCACATATGAGTGAAACCATATGATAGCTGTCTTTCTCTGATTAACTTATTTCGCTTAGTGTAATACCCTCCAGTTTTATCCACATTGTTGTAAATGGTAAGATTCCATCCTTTTTGATGGCTGAGGAATATTCCATTGTATATATACACCACATTTTCTTTATCCATTCATCTGTCAATAGACATCTGTGCTTTTCCTGTAGTTTGGCTATTGTGGACATTGCTGCTATAAACGCTTGGTGCAGGCATCCCTTCAGATCACAATGTTTGCATCCTTTAGGTAAATATTTAGTAGTGCAATTGCCAGGCTNTCCCCTTGTATCTATCAACAAAATGTCTTCAAATTATCATTTACTGGACCACAATTACGTTTTGTAAAATATCTAGGTTAGGAAGGCCCCTCCAGACTAAATTGTGTAAGAGCAAGAAAGTTCATGGAGTCCTAAAGCAAAAGAGTGATGATGTATTCAGATACAGATTTCTAATGAAGCTAACACAGTTTAAATTTCAGAACCCCTCATTTGTACATCTCCTTACGCAGCCCTGAGAAATACTCTATCAACTTTATATTAATATTTGAAATTTTTTCTAAAAAAAAGTTCCCTAATTTGTAGACGCTTTAGGTCCTAAAATATTAAGTCTATCAATGGTATTTTAATTTACTTTAGAAGAGAAAACCAAGGCAACTTCCGGAACAATAAATAAAATAACATTGGCTATATTAACTTACTACAATAGAGAACACATCCAGAACAGAAGCTTCAACTGGCTCACCACGTGATTAAATGTTTTATAATCCACAGTCATTTCCCAAGTTCTATCCATATTCTGTACAGTAAAAAAGTAAACTAAATCTTTTAGGGGTGCCTGGGTGGCTCAGTCAGTTTAGCGTCCGACTCTTGATTTCGGCTCAGGTGGTAATCTCAGGGCTGTGAGATTTAGTCCTGTGTCAGTCTCTGCGCTAGGTGTGGAGCTTGCTTAAGATTCTCTCTCTCCCTCTGCTCCCCACCCCATTTAGCACATGCATGCTTCTAGGTTTCAATTAACCTATATGGCATATATTCCTTTCTAGCAATAATAGACCTTACTCCATAAATCAGTAAGCTAATTTGGACAATGTACCAACTACTAAGTGAATCTAGTAAAATTCTATATTCAGGCCCTGGAAAGGTAATCAAAAAACGGGTTGGGGCTCTACAAACAAGCTATATAGCAATCATGAGTGAAAACTCTATCACTAGACCATGCTAACCCTCTACACAGAATACAATATTGTTCTGGGTCCCAAGGAATCTGCATTCACTTAAACCTGTCTAATAATCCCTGAAATCCCTAACAATTACCGTGGTTGCACACTTGACAGGTCTTTTTGGGAAAAGCAAAAAGATTTATATAGTATAAACTTATGTTAGCGTAGGACCATTTCACTTTGTCACCTGGATTAAATTTCATTAAAGGGGTTCCAGGATTGTGAACTGACCCATTTCTGAGAACCAGGTAAGACGTTCTAAGTTTCTATTTTTTTATATCTTATTTTATTTAAATTCAATTAGTTAACATATAGTGTATCATTAGTCTCACATGTAGAGTTGTTATTCATTAGTTGCATATAGCACCTAGTGTTCATTACATCACATGCCCTCCTTAATGTTCACCCAGTTATCCCTATCCCCCCACCCACTTCCCCTCCAGCAACCCTCATTTTGTTTCCTATAGTTCAGAATTTCTTATGGTTTGTCTCCCTCCTTTGATTTCATTTTATTTTATCTTTCCCACCCTTCCCCTATGATCCTCTGTTTTGTTTCTTAAATTCCACATATGAGTGAAACCATATGATAGCTGTCTTTCTCTGATTAACTTATTTCGCTTAGTGTAATACCCTCCAGTTTTATCCACATTGTTGTAAATGGTAAGATTCCATCCTTTTTGATGGCTGAGGAATATTCCATTGTATATATACACCACATTTTCTTTATCCATTCATCTGTCAATAGACATCTGTGCTTTTCCTGTAGTTTGGCTATTGTGGACATTGCTGCTATAAACGCTTGGTGCAGGCATCCCTTCAGATCACAATGTTTGCATCCTTTAGGTAAATATTTAGTAGTGCAATTGCCAGGCTGTATTTTCAACTATTTTCAACTTTCTGAGGAACCTCCATACTGTTTCCCAGAGTGGCTGGACCAGCTTGCATTCCCACCAACAGTCTAAGAGGGTTCCCCTTTCTCTGTATCCTCACCAACATTTGTTGTTTCCTGACTTGTTAATTTTAACCATTCTGACTGGTGTGAGGTGGTATCTCATTGTGGTTTTCATTTGTATTTCCCTGATGCTGAACGATGTTGAGCATGTGTCTACTGGCCATTTCTATGACCTCTTAGAAGAAATGTCTGTTAATGTCCTCTGCCCACTACCTGACTGTATTTTGGGGGGTTTTTGAGTTTGATAAGTTCTTCATAGAGCTTGGATACTAGTCCTTTATCTATAAGACATTTACAAATATCTTCTCCCATTCTGTAGGTTGTCTTTGGTTTCGCAGACTATTTGCTGTGCAAAAGATTTTTTTTTTAAGATTTTATTTATTTATTTGACAGAGAGAGAGAGAAAGACAGAGGGAGATATCACAAGTAGGCAGAGTGGCAGGCAGAGGGAGAAAAAGAGCGAGAAGCAGGCTCCCCGCTGAGCAGAGAGCCTGATGTGGGGCTATATCCCAAGACCCTGGGATCATGACCTGAGCCAAAGGCAGATGCTTAATCAGCTGAGCCACCCAGATGCCCCCTTAAGCTGCTATTATATGGATTCAAGATAGACCTCTGCTTCCTGTGTCTGGATTTGTTTTTTTTTTTTTTTTTTAGTTTTTTATAACTCTTTATTCTTTTATAATCCAATCGGACTTTAATGATTTGTCTACCTCTTTCATAGTCCCAAGAACTCCATAATCCATTAATAGTTTTTAGCATTTAAATGAATTATTTGGCCTCTATTACACTATGATTACATCATCCCAAATAAGATCAGGGAACCCATTTAAAAAGTAGAATCTACTAGCAACACCTCTGATTAAAAAAAAAAAAAGCCACCATAATACACTTCAACAATATTATCATTCTCATAAAAATGCAGTTCTCAATGCTTTGATGAAATCGATACCTCACAGACCATCTCTGGGGACATTAGATAGGAACCGAGGAGGAGTAGATTGTATATCTTAATCTATTTTAACAGTCATAAATAGACATTTTCCTATTTCTTCCACGATCTTCAGCCAAGGAATTTCTGGCATCTCATCCTTATTTAGTAAGAGATAACTCTGAATACAGAGCTCAGTCAACAAACAACTACAACCATTTTTTTTTTTACTAGTTGAAATATGAAATCTTCAATCAATGTACTCTTTAAGAAATCAGCTTTACTGGACTAAAGCTTTTTCTTTCTCTTTGGTCAAACACTCTCAAAATCCATACTTACAAATATTACTCATAGATTTTTTCCCAACATAAATTATAGAGCTTTGCAATGCTTTTACTTTTTTCTCCAAGGTTAACTTTATAATTGGCCCCCTGGGGAAGGCTAGATTCTCACACTCATTATAGATCTGTATAAAATGATAAAATTAGAGTTAGTGGAGGTGTGCATGAAAAGATTTGACTGCTCCACGGGTTCTTATAAAGTCTTCAAGTAAAGCAAAAACAGCCTCATGAGACCCTGGGGAAAAAAGGTCGTTTCTATTGACAAGGGAGGTGTGGTTAGTGGGTTTTTGGAGTATTCCAACAATCTAATTACCTGCCCCCCATGCAGACATCTCTGTTTTTATGTTCATATTCTTTTATATACTTTATTAATTATCTAAATTTAACATGAGAAAATAAATTCTATAATTAATAATGGCTAAACCTCATTGAGTAAGTCCTGTTTCAGATGCTGTTTTGAGCATGTCACATGTTTTAGCTCATTTACCCTTCATAACACTTTATAAAGCATTATTATTCAAATAAGAGAGCTGAAGCACAGAGATGTTAAGTTGCCCAAAATTACAATGTTAGAAAATAGCAGAACCAGAGCTTAAATCAAAGTACTATAGCCCTTATATTTAACTACTATAGATACGCTCACAGTTCAGTAGGCACTGTAATTCATAAACTCACAGGATCAAATTTTAATTTAAGCTTTCAGGTGCATCATCTTTGAAGATGTAATTGATAAGAAATTTTTTAAAGGTAGTCATGCTATGCTATGCTATGAGCAGAGAAACTGGGGGTTTGTGATTTCCATTCTCTTTCTGTAAGATGTCCAGTGTGGAATTTAAGAAACAAAACAAATGAACAAAGAAAAAAAAAAGAGAGAGGGGGAGAGAGAGAGACAAACCAAAAAAACAGACTCTTAACAACAGAGAACAAACAGATGGTTACCAGAGGGGAGGTAGGTGGGAAGATGGGTGAAATAGTGAAGGGAAATAAGAGTACACTTTTCTTGATGAGCACTGAGTAATATACGGAATTGCTGAATCACTGTATTGTACAACTCAAAGTAATAACACTTTATGTTAACCACACTGGAATTAAAATACAATATAAGATGAAAAATAAAAATAGAAGTCCAGTATAGATTGAAGAAACCAGCACATCACATATACTCCTTGGATTCCTCATATCTTTTATATCCTTCTATGGAAATAGTTTCACTTAGACTTTATTCTAGAGGTAGGTGATAACGTAGCTACTTTGTATGTCATAGGCTGCCATGAATCACATTAATTAAGGTTTTAAGTGACAGAATTCCAACTGAGGCCAAATGACCAATTCCAGACTTCCAGATATACCTTGAGAGTGAGTTGCTTCTATTCATACCTGCCACCAAATTATGTAGATCCAGAATAATTAATAGACATATATTGTTTGTGGTCAATTAAATAGAAAAGTACACTGAGTGGCTTGGTAAATCACTGGAAAGTTGAAGAAGGCTTAAAGTTAAGCTACCAGGTATGATACCCAACACATCCTCAGTACTTTGGTGACAAAATGAATTCTACAAAGATTCTGAATACTCAAGTTGTTGACTTCTGAAAAGTCTCTGGGAGTGGGTGTATTGATGGAGTATTGGTCCTAGACCTAAACCTGTAATGGGTCCTCACTCTATAATCAACTCTTTTAGATATTAATGTGGTGGGGGGATGGCTATCACAAGGCTAGGAATTCCCCCAAAAAAGGTTATTAAGAGATACTGAGCAGTCAGAAAATGAGACATGTCAAACATTCTAAGAAGAAAAAAGAATCATATGGTGATCTATTTCTAAACATTATAAAAAACATTTTATAATAATGATCACTAGGCAATTGGTACAAAAGAAAAACTTAAACGAAATAATAACATAAAGATATATGTTTTTAATGGAAAGCACATGTAGTATAACAAACAAAAGCTAGCACTTAATTAGGAATACTAGAAGCAATGCCATTGAATTCAGAATCTAGATAGGTTTTTCAGCCATCATTATTTATTATTCAGCAATGCTCTTGGAAGTCCCAGCCAATATCATCTGGCAAGACAATACATTGAAAGATATAAAAACAGAAAAGGAAGAGTTTTAATGATTATTACTTGCCAACAATTTTTTTGATAATTGGAAAATCCAAAAGAATTATTTCAAACAATACAAAAATAAATAGATAGACTCCAAAATAATATTTAAAAATATCTCGTTTATAGTTAGGAAGATTCAAAATAACGGAATGTCAATCCTTCCTATGTTAATCAATACATCCAATGTACTCCCAGTAAAAGTGACAGAGGAGTTTTTGACTAGAAAAAGGAAGATAGGTAGGAGAAGAAAAGGAAGAAGAAGGGGGGTAAACAGACGGAGGATGAACAATGAGAGTCTNGGGTAAACAGAGGGAGGATGAACAATGAGAGTCTATGGACTCTGGGAAACAAACTGAGGGCTTCAGAGGGGAGAGGGGTGGGAGAATGGGATAGGCTGGTGATGGGTATTAAGNTAAACAGACGGAGGATGAACAATGAGAGTCTATGGACTCTGGGAAACAAACTGAGGGCTTCAGAGGGGAGAGGGGTGGGAGAATGGGATAGACTGGTGATGGGTATTAAGGAGGGCACGTATTGCATGGTGCACTGGGTGTTATACGCAAGTAATGAATCATGGAACTTTACGTCAAAATCTAGGGATGTACTGTATGGTAACTAACATAATATAATAAAAAATTATTATATAAAAAAAACCAAAACTATTTCTAGGGGCACCTGGGTGGCTCAGACATTAAGCTTCTGGGAAGGAGCCCTGCATCGGGCTCCCTGCTCAGCGGGAAGCCTGCCAAATAAATAAAATAAATAAAATCTTAAAAGAAAAAAAAAAAGAAAACGATCTTTAAATTTTATAGAAAAAATAGAACCACATACAAATATCTGGGGAAATTCTGAAAATTAAGAGTAATAAATCAATGCTACACCTAAGATACCAATAAATATATTACAATGCCATAGTCATTAAATCATGTGACACAGATACACGAATAGACAGACCAATAAATTCAGTGAGATAATGAGAATATATGCAAAATATGAAAAGCAATGCCTGGAACAGTACAATTGCATGTTAGTCATTTAATAACATTATCACCTTCTATAAGATTGTTCTATTATTCTTTATATAATGCACTACAGACTTTCAAATGATGAGATGCACAGAAAACACTGATGTGTTTCCCCTATTATAATCAAATCATGTTCAAATAGGTATGACTTTATAACAGCTTGGTGTCTAATTTCTCAATCTAGCAATGCAACACTTTATTTTTCAAATAACAATAGCCCATGGCTGTGTCCTGAGTGGCTCTCAGAAGTCAGGTATTTTACTAGGTCCCCTTTGATCATTGTCTCAGGAAATCCCCAGGCAATGCTAACTTATTTCAAAGATCCTATCTGTTGCCACTGGCCACCTCAGCCAGTTGTGCTTAAGTACACAGCTCTGCTCTTAGGCAAATCAAGTATTTCCATTCTGATACAACCCCTTTGGGCTGCAGTAGTTTCCTCTAATGTATCAATAGGCTTATTCTAGTCTACGAATTTTATGGGCCCTGAAATAAATATTTTGGAATGTGGCTACATATTAAAAATAGAAAAAATACGTAATGATTTAGTGAGATTACTAATTAAATTTTATTTTTGGAGCACCTACTAGTGCATGGCATTTTGCCATCTCTTATTAATGATTTTGAGATAAATAAATGCAGTTCCTATTTCAGAGGGTCTCACAGTTCTCTCAAAATCACACAGGAGGTCAAGCAAGGTATTAATTTCTGAGTAGTCTGATCTTTTTGAAAGAATGTATTCCTCCTCTGATTCTTAAAAAAAATGGTCTATTAAAATGCATGATGCATAACTGTATGAACAGAAAATATATTTTCCAATCTATTCACCTCTTTCAGAATACAGTTGAAGTGGACAATTATTAATTTCTAGTTTTCTTAATTTCATTCAGACTAGTAACTAGAAGACTAAGAGAAGGTGGGGCAGTGAGCCTGCATGGATCATAAAAGAAGGTTGAGTGAAAGATATGGGTGTTCCAGGCAAGACATGAGGCTTCAGCAAGTGATGGGACTTGTAACAAACTGATGTCTATATCCCAATAAATATAGACAAAAACCTACCAAAGAAAAGTCTACAGGACAAACTTAACCTTCCATGAAGCTATAAGGTAATAAGCATGCTAAGTTTTGATACAGGTCTGTTTGGTGTTGAAGTCCATCCTTCTTCAACTGCATCAAGGTCTTTAATTACAGTTTACTGATAAACCGGTACCTTAGTGGACTAGGTACAAAATCCTCACCAGCTATACATTCTCTAGCCTTTCCTTAGAATGGGCTTCTTAGATGCTTAATGCCATCCATAATTTTTTGATTCCTGTTCATTTCACTAACAAATGGTGATTTTTAATTCTATATTATTCAAGTTCCTTCTCGCAAGTGCTATATTAAGATTGTAGTAACACATTTTTTAAAAATCTCTGCTGTGTAGTTAGTTAGTTTTCCATCTTGCCTGACTGCATGATAAGCAAAAAGCTGGACCTAAATATTTCTGTGCTTCATGCCCCTTTTAGCACTTCCTTAGCCACGATGCCATGTCACTTAAGTTTCATGTGCAGAAGAAATCAGAAAAGTTGGTAATACATAGATTATATTCTAGGACAATCTATTTTACCAGAAAAAGAAATGGAGCTCTGATCACTTCCCAAGGTTACTTTAAATATTAGACAATAAATTAATACTGAATAAGGGAATGAATAAATTCATCCAAAGTCAGTTCCTGCTTCACTATTTAAGAGATGTATATCACTATGTCATTTTATCACACTATATCATTTCTTATTCTAGTACAGAATGCTAATATAAAGTTGCCTAAAACTAAGTGAATTTTAGTAAAAGTTATTTTGTGAAGAAAAAGTGTGATTACTGTTTTATTGTGTAAATACTGATTTGGAAGATAAAATATGATACTCCCCTCTTTTTTCTTCTTTTTATTTCCTTTGTCTGTGTCAGTATCAATAAAATGTAATCCAACAAAACCAATCTTACTAGGGGACTAAAGCTATGAAGTATCATATGCTATTAACTGGGTAAATAAAGTCTGTCTCTTTAAAGTGTAAAATTCCAGAGTGCTTTGGTGATCTGAAGGTTTTAACGCTATTTCCAGTAAGTCTCTTTGCTTAAGAGAAAAAAACTGATTTTCCAATATACGTCAAATATCCTGTTCGGAGTTGAAAAACCAGTTGAAAAGGATAGCAGCTATGAACAGCTGAAGAGAATGTGGGTGAGAGAGAACAGAATTTACTTTACCTTGAAAACAGATTTATATAGAATGGTATAAAAAATCATACCTCTGTCAGAAAGTTCTAAATATGGATAAAAGGGATGAAAGCATAAAAAGTCAAACTATGCTTGCTAAAGATTAGGAACTGGTTATCAAATACACTTTGTCCAAGTTGGTCAAAAGGAACTGGAAATTATAATTTTGTATTTATTTTTCATTAGCAGCAGCAGAATAAAATTTCTTATAAAACTTCCATTTTGGGGTGCCTGGGTGGCTTAGAGGGTTAAGCATCTGCCTTCGGCTCAGGTTGTGATCTCAAGGTCCTGGGAACGAGCCCCATGTCCGGCTCCCTGATCAGTGGGGAGGGAGTCTGCTTCTCCCTCTCCCCTCTGCTCGTGCTCTCTCTCAAATGAATGAATAAAATATTTAAAAAAATAAAATAAAACTTCCATTTAACAATTAACTTTTCCACGTAAGTACATCAACTGCTCTTTTGAATAAACTGACTATTCGACTGCCTAGGCAGTGAAGTGGTTATGAGCACTGGCTTTAAGGTCAAGTAGGATTCGGTTTGAATCCTTGCTCTGTTATGACTAGATGTTTGACAAGTAAGTTATCTGAGCTCACTATGCCTCAGTAATATAGTTATAATAATACCCCCTTCTCAAACAAATGCTTTAAGAACACAAAGAGATATTAATGCAAAACACTTAGCAGAGTACCTGGCATATGTTAAGTATAGTAGCATTCGACATTTGTCATCAAGGATAAATACGATAATGATTACAGTGTACACACACACGCACACACCATATATATATGTGTGTGTGTGTATATATATACGTATATATACACACACACACATACATATATACATATGGCATAAAAGTCACAAAACATTAAAGTGTGTGTGCGTGTGTGTGTGTGTCTGTGGAAGCGATATCAAGTTAGTACCTGGCATCAACAGAGTCACCTTCAATTAGATGGTGCTTTACAGTGTCTTTATCAAGAAGGACAAGCACTGCTGAGGTACAGCCAGCAGCTTTTCATCATATATTAGAGAACAGTGACTTTAGAGCACCTGGGTGGCTCAGTCAGTTATGCATCTGCTTTTGGCTCAGGTCATGATCCCAGGGTCCTGGGATCAAGTCCCACATCGGGCTCCTTGCTCAGCGGGGAGCATGCTCCTCCCTCTCCCTCTGCTGCTCTCCCTGCTTGTGCTCTCTCTCTGTCTGTCAAATAAATAAATAAAATCTTAAAAAGAAAAGTGACTTTACTGATTGAGCATTTACTTTGTGTTAATGTTTTAAGGGGCTTAAAATCTTGAATTATATAATTCTCTCAATAAACAAATGGAATAAGTTACTTTTGATATCTCTGTTCACCAGTAGAAAAACTGAGACACTGGACAGTTTAAAACTGTGTACAAAGTCACACAATCAATAGTTGGAGTGCAGGGATTACATTATATGCTTTATGGCTCCCAGCCTCTATTATTATTCTCTATCACTTTGAATGGGGCAATTTGAAATTTTAACCCTTGAGAATTACAATATCGGTAGGAATCAGAAGCACTCTATCTCTCTGATTTTCAGCAAATGAGATTTTTATCTGCCTTCTTTTTACAAGAAGGCAGATAAAAATTGAAGACTGCATTTCCAAGATAGTCCACTTGAAAAGAATTAGTAAATATTGTTAAAGAAATGTTATAGCCAGCCACTCTTCATTTTCTCTTTCAAAAAGCATCCAGGGATCTACAATTGAGTAATAATTTCAGAACATAAAGAGGGACAATCAAGTTTTCTGGCTTTTATCTCACATGGCTGCCCAAGAGACCTGTTTCGACCACACAGGCTCAACCACAAGCAGTGAAAAATAAACTGATATTAAGGATAAAATAATAGATTTTAAATAACTTTTGATCATCTGTAGAGCTTATAGAAATGATTAGAGAATTCCTAAAGGGATTTCCAAGGCTTGAATTCTGAGGATAAAGCTGAGCTGAGGAACATCATCTGGACACTTCAGGATTGCTTGTGCTTCTGTATAAAGTTAAATTATTGATCAAAATTCTTCATGACTCTCATCCCTTAACTACTGACATTTCAAGAGAATAAAGTCAACATGATTTTCATTATGATACACATTACACAAGAATTTAAGATTTTTAAAGAATTTTTTATTAAAAAAAATTTCTTCCTACACTTAGTAAGTTTCAGTTAACTTAGCTATTTACAGTTATTCTAATTTTCAGTTGGTACGGTTCACTTATGGAAATAGAAAAAAAAATATTTGAAGGCATCTGTTACATGACAAACTATCCATTGACCAGTGATTATTGTTCTGAACTTGTGAAATGTTTGGGAAAATTTGTAGAGTGCTCTTTGGTATTCTGAACACTTTATATAAACAAAGACTGAATTATTTATGTCAGAGTGGTCCAGTAAAAACAGATGCAATCTAAACATCAAGAGAATAGTGTACTAGTTTTTATCACCTAAACTCCACAATATCGGACAGGCTATTTTTGGACTTTTTGTTGGTTTCCTTGCTTGTTTTTAATCTTCAAATTTAAGATTGTGTTATATAATTTTTTAGATTGAAAATGAAATAATAAAGGGAGACTTTCAACTTCCAGGAGGGATTTTCAGCTAGCATAGGAACAGCACTCCCACAAAAACCTTTAGAAAAATGTAGTTAGAACACGGAAATCAACTGGCTTAAGGCAGTAGAGAGCTGAAAAGGAAAGGAGGCCCCAAAGAGGCTAAGAATTCAGAGAGGGGAGAACCTGAGTGAGGTGCACTTTGGAAGCCTTTAACCTGCATGGATGTGGCAATTCTGGGTATGTACTAGTAAATATCATTAAAGAAATGTGGCAAGCCACTCTTCATTTTCCCTTTCAAAAAAGCATTCAGGGATTTACTATTGAGCAGTAATTTCAGAACATAAAGAGACACAATTGAGTTTTGTGGCTTTTTCTCAAATGGATGCCTAAATGACCTGTTTCTACCACAAAGGTCCAAACTCAAACAAGGCAGAACAATAGCCCCGGAAACCTGTAAAAGGGCATGGAGGTTGCAGATGCATGTAGGGTTGGAAATCAGCTAACCTTGAGATAGAGAGATTATCCTGGATTATCCAGGTGGCCCCAATCTAATTGCTTGAGTCCTTAAAAGCGGAAAGCCTTTCTGGATATGGTCAAAAGGGAAGTGAAAATAGTAGAAGTGTCAGAGAGATTCTATGATGCTAAGTCTGAAGACAGAGGAAGGGTGCAACAAGTTAAAAGACACAAGCTGCCTCTAGAAGCTGTCTCAGAAGTACAGTTAAAAAAGCATCACATAAAAAGACATCTTAATAAATGGCCCTATCATCAATAGATTTGTTCAAGCTATGAAATTAGGCATTTTAATTTTAATTTAATTTCATTTTAAATTTTTTAGCTGAAGTATGGTTGACTCTCAACATTACATTGGTTTCAGGTGTGTCATAAGTCATACATTATGCTACACAAGTACAGACACCATCTTTCACCACACGACACTAGTACAGTATCACTGACTATATTCCCCACGATGTACCTTTTATCCCTGTGACTTATTAATTCCATAACTAGAAACCTTATCTCCCCAAATTAGGTATTTTACGATCCTCTGTACTCCCTACCTCCGCATCTAATTCATCAATACACCCTTTCAACTCTACCTCTAAAATAAAGCTGGAAAGTGTACACTTGTCTTCTCTGTTACTTTTACCTTAGGCCACACAAACATCAACCAATGCTCAGCATACTTCTATAGTCTCCTAGCTCGTTTCTGCACTTCCCTTCTCTCTACATAGAAATAATTTCTCAATACAGTTGCTAAGGTAAGCAGTTAAACATATGAATTAGATCATGGTCCCTCCCTGCTTAAAGTTATTCAGGGGATTCCCAATTACACTTAGAATTATCAAAGACAAGTAGACAAAAAACATAAATTACACACACAAAAAATCTTTTTCCCTGTCTTACAAAATGATATGCGATATAGCATTGCTCACCTCTTATCACACAACTCTCCCTTCTTCCACTATGCTCTAGCCACTTGCCTTTATGCTCCTCTGCCTTTGCTAAGACTATTCCGAAATTTACAGTAGTCATTCCTGCAACCGGCAATATTCTTCTACCTGTTATCAGCTGGCTTTCTCTTGTCATTTGGAATTCAATATAAATATTGTTTTTGAAGAGACCTTTCCCCACCATCAAACCTATTTAATAATCTATTCAATAATTACTATATTTCTCTATTTTAATTTTCTACACAGTCTTTACATAATATTTTATTATATATATTTATTTTCTTACTTTCATCTCCTTTCACTAGAATGTAAAGTTACAAAAAGACTGTGTGTCTAGTAAACCAATATCCCAAATGCCTAGAGCAGTAATGGGATTATGGCAACAAAAATTCAAGAAATATTTGTCAGATGAATCACTGAATACAAAGGCACAGAAATATTTTTAAGTGTATTTGGTAAACTATTTTGTTTTACATTTTAAAATGAGAGGAGGAGAAAATAAATCTGAATAGGTCAGGCAGTGATAGATCATGAAGGATACGTATATAATATTTCCTCCTACTTAAAAGGCCTTCCAAATCACCAGTATAGAGTTGTTTAAGAAAATGTTAGAAGAGAGGTGGGTCCTCTGAACCTTATAGAAGTTTTTATTTTTCTTCTATTACATTAAAAAATATATTCTGGTATGACATTAATATTGTTAAAGTTCACAAATCTTAAGAAAATAATCTAATTTTTAAATATGCAAAATTGAACCATAAGCCGGATCAATATATATACCCCATCCAGCACCCTAGAATTCTCCCCTCTATCCCATCCAAATCAATATTTCCCTTCAAACTTAGTATCTATTTGATCATTGTCACCATAAATTAGTTTTTTTGGGTGGAGTCCTTGAATTTTATTATTTTGAGATTTGTGAAGAATACTGGTCAAATATCTGGTGAGGATGCCCCTTCATTTGTCTTTCTCTAATGTTTTCTGTGCATGAGAACAAGGGGACATGATATCAGTGTCTTATTACTGGTGATGTTAACTTTCCAATTTCTATACTGTGCATATATTATTTTCCCTTTTTAATTAATAAATATTTATTTTGGGGATATACTTTGGGACCATACAAAGATCCTTGACTGAGCATGAACTGGTTTTAGCAGTCATCAGTGGATCTTGCCAGCAGTAATTATTAGGATATTCTAATGAGTTTTCTATTTTATTCATTTCCTTTAAATGTGGTCATTAGAATTATCCCTCAAAAAAGACTGCTACCCCTCCAACTCCATTCAGGATATATTAAACATTTTAAAGATATTAATTTCATTTATTAAGATATAATCCAATACTATGGCTATCTATTTTGTTGCACAAATTGTCTTAGCCAGCTTTGGCCACTTTGACCTTCAGAAAGGCCCATGTGTTCTTTCCACATGCCCCCAATCTTTTTTTTTTT
>NC_048237.1:19680002-19781816 GCF_002007445.2 Ailuropoda melanoleuca
TTATTAGGAAAAATGAGAGTAGTTAGTAAACTTTCACAAAAATATGGCAGAGAGGTAATGTCATACACACAAACCCAAGGAAATACATACAGTCTTTCACATACAAGCACATGCACACACACACACACAAACACACACACCCCGTCTTGTTTCAAAAATGATTTCTTTATGAGGCTTCAAATAATTTAAAAGTAGTACTTACAACCCAATATTATTCATATTTTCACAAATATATTTAATCACTTACAATATATTTGGTATTACATGACATTTGGGGGATTATTATGGTAATAATGGCAATTACAAAGAATAATGTTTTTTAACCTATCATATTAATGTTATATAAATTTATGAAATTAAATATATATCTTCTTGGTCATATTCCCTCAGTAAAATCATATTAATATTTTCCTAGAAATGTGTAACAAGGAAATTATCTAAACTATATTGTAATAATTATTATTGTTTTATATACTTGGAGAAACATTTGGTTCTAGAAATCATTTTACCAGAAAGTTAAAACTAAACAGATTTTTTAAAAATTTTCTTTCCAAGGAGTACTGGCAAGCCTGTTCAATAAGTTACCAATGTGCTTTCCATTTTATATTCTATTTATAGTTTTCTACTTTATGTATTCCACAAAATAAATGGTGACTATTAGATGCATGCAGTAATATATCTGAAGAGGAAGAACAAGTAACCTGACCCATCCCTAAGAATTTAATTTCACTTTTTTTTTTCCTGAAAGATAAGTCGTTCATTATTTTGTAGTTTATGGCTGTTCACCAATATCATGGACTTGTAATTTTGAATCTCTCAATTCTGTATGGTTATTCTGAAAGGAAATCATATAGAAGTTATGTTTAAGCAGGTAAATCAGAGTAGCCTCAAATTCCAAAAATAATGGCAAATTGACAAACACTTATTCATCACCTGGTTCTCTAATTGTTTTCAACAGTCTCCTTCTTATTTTATACCCTTATGTTAACATTTCTTCTTGTTTAAAGAAATCTCTATCGTCCTATTCTACAACAGTGCGTGTGTGTATGTATACATATACATACACAACTAATATACATACACACATATATTTATTTATTAATTATAATTACACTAGGATGTGTGAATAGATTGAAGTGAAGAAATGGAGAAAATGGAGAAAAATGCAGAAAAATTAGTTTAAGTCTCTCTGCAGAAACACAATTTTTATTTGACTGAGTTAGGATTATAACCCAACTTTCTTTATTCATTCTCTCTTCAGTTAGTATTCCTTAAACCAGCCTATAGGTTTGAGGTATTTAGAAAAAAAGAAGCAATAAATTAAATATATTTCAATACAATTTAGAAAAAAATTTCCAATCATATAAAGATGATTTGAATATTTCTAATTAAAAATTGATAATATATTTTAAAATACAAAATATTAGCAAATAACATTTAATAATAATATTAACAAAACAATCTTCACAATCATTCAGCCTCTCCTGTGTACTGATACACAAATATAATCTTGAGAATGAATGACAAGTTGTTTTTCCTGTGTCCTCCAACCATGAATCTGTCATGTTTATTCCTGTTCAAAGAGGGTGACAGCAGATGAGAAGAAATTGAATGGCCTTTTAAAAAAATAAAACACATATGACAGGTGCCATATGGCTTCCCCCCCCATAACTCTGTTGAATACATGTAGAAAATAATTTCAAAGAAGGGACTAAAATGAAAAATTATTTTAGAAATGGCCTTGCATTTTAAAACAAATATACAACAAATGTCACTTAGCATTTAGTAATGTTATATAATCCTAAACAGTATTTACAAGCTAGCTATAAGGTAATGATATG
The DNA here is from genome assembly GCF_002007445.2 of Ailuropoda melanoleuca. NCBI lineage: Eukaryota > Metazoa > Chordata > Mammalia > Carnivora > Ursidae > Ailuropoda > Ailuropoda melanoleuca. The sequence continues at coordinate 19,681,844 of NC_048237.1, forward strand.
AGGACTTGAATAATACAACATTGTATCAAGAAATTAAATGCGTTAAAAAGTAGAGCGACAGCTTAACAATAACCCACAACCCTCGCTTCAGAGGGGAGGGGAATGCGGGAATGGACTAGGCCAGTGACAGGTATTAAGGAGGGCACGTATTGCATGGTGCACTGGGTGTTATACACAATGAATCATGGAACTTTACATCAAAAACTAGGGATGTACTGTATGGTGACTAACATAATATAATAAAAAATTTTATAAAAAAAGAAAAAAAGTAGAGAGACAGGAATAATGAACCACAATATGCTCATTACCCAAATTAAACATTTTCAACTATGGACAATCATATGCTTGCTCATTTTTCCCTAAATCTGAATTATTTTAAGGCAAGTCCAAGAAATTATACTTTTACATTACCACTATAAAATATTAATATTATTTTAAAGTGTAATAAAGTCTAAATTGTAAAAATACATAAAACATATTTAATATCATTTAATATGCCATCACACAGAAGAGGAAAGAGTTTCAATTCATTTTATAAAGTTGATACTAGTCTGAAATTAGAACCAGAATAAACCAGTAAATAAAGATTATAGCCAATATTCCTCATGAATATTGACAGAAAAATCCTTAACAAAATGTACAAGAAATATATAATTACAATAAATAAACACATATACATATATATGATAACAGGAACACTTTTATTTTTTCCTTTTCTATATATATATATATATTTTTTTTGTTTGTTTGTTTGTTTTAATTTTTAAAAAAATGGTGAGGCCACTCTGCTGTCACCAGTTTTTTTTCAGTGAATTGGTTGTAGTTCCAGCCAGTAAAATGAAGCAAGCAAAGGAAATAAAATGAATATATATACAAAAGGAAAAAAAAATGAAACTGTTCCTATTATCATGTGACATGTTTATCTATGTAGGAAATCCTAAAGAATCTACTAATAAATAAGATAAAATTCTACAACTAGTAAGTTAGTTTAGGAAGGTCACAGAACACAAGATAAACATACATAAATCCATTACATTCTGTATGTCAAAAATGAGCCTATAAACACTGAAACATGAAATACAATACAAATAGCTCCCCCAAAATTAAATACGTAGGCACAAACCTTAAAGATTATATATAAACCCAAATGTAGATTATTACAAAACTCTAAAGAAAGAAATCAAAGATCAAAGTAAAAGAGATACCCCATGTTCATAAATTCGAGATGTAATATTAAGAGGTCGGTTTTCCCGACATGATCCCTAAAATCTGTGAAATCCTATTCAAAATTCTGCAAAAGATATTAATAGATACTGATAACCTAAATCTAAAATTACTCTGGAAACGTAAAAGACCTAGAATAGCCAACACAACAGTGAAGAAGAACAAAGTTGAAGGGCTAACATTTCAAGATGTATTTTATACTTACAGAAATCAAGACAGCTTGATAGGAAAAAGAGCCATCTAGATCAGTGGAACAGAACAGAAAGCCTATAAGTAGATCCACACAAATATAGTCAATTGATCTTTGGCATACAAGGAAAGGCAATTCAATGGAGAAAGGATAATCTTTTCTACAAGATCCAAAGACTTACTATAACTCAGTTTGAAGATACTGTCATAGCTGTATTCTGTGCTTCTGTCAGAATGCACATAATGTCTGAGTATGTTATGTTTCGAGAAATTATTAATCACTGACAACCACTGCTTAGATTCATCATTTCATTAATAGTGAAAAAATGGCAATGTCTAATTCTATTATTCCTTCTTTATCTGTTAGCCAGGTACTTGCTTTAACAAACAGTTTCCCCTATTAATAAGTTGATGAAATTCCTATATGAACTTAAAGACAGATACTTGATTCTTTTTCTTTGTAGCTCATTTTGAAAATATTGATTTGGTTGCTTAGCATCATCTAGAAGTGAAAATGGGCTCTTTGCTTCTTTTTTTAAATACATTATGCCCGCACGGATTTTACATTCTAAGCCAATTTGTTAAGTACATAATAGTCTTTAATAGTACCATTGGTTTTGGGAATTACAGAATATTCCAGGCTTATCTTGGATATTTTCAACTCCAAGCTTAAAATCAACTAATTCACAAATAAGACTTTGTTATTTGATGGGAAATGATACCAGCATTCAAGATAGATGTGCCCCTCAAGACAAGGCTGGTTTTCTGGTAATAAAAGAAAAAAAAAAAAAAAGAGCAAAAACCTTACTGTTAAAGATCAATTTTCATGAATTTACAATGACACTTCTAATTCAAATTTAATAATACAGTATTTTCCTTCTTAAACTTACATATCTTTCTCCTTTCTCCCATGCCAAAATCTAAGACCCCAACAGCAATAACATATTTATTCATTTATCTGATTATATATTATATTTACACATATATTACAATTAAATTATTATATTACAAATGATGGCACAATAAATAGACTTGCAGATTTGTATTTTTGTAACTTTGAAATAAATTTCCATGAGTAAGATTTCCAGATCAAAATCAAAGATTAAGGGTACTTTCTATATTGGCCAGTTCACTGTACACACACACACACATCAGGTTGTACACTTTAAAGATACACAATTTGTTCATCATATCTCAATGATGCTGGGGGGGGAAGAACTATGTAGTTGGAAAAGAGTGGAATATGTTAGTAGCCTTTCCATATAATGTGAATATATTTAGATAATACACAAAATTTGACAAGTGGCCAATTGTTAAAGGTTATTGATGTGTAGGATATGAAACCATATTAACTTTTAGAGTCCATTAAATTGTAACTTACCAGTCTATCTTGCACTTTGAATGTATCTTTAACCTATGTTGTTATTATCCACATAATTCATTGGTCATTTGGAGAATATCAGTTCACTGAGTTGTACAAAGCTTTCATACATTGACATAATTATTATTCAATATAAATAATCATATTTGTTAAAATCACTGATAATCTCATTTTAAAGCAATTTAAGAATTGGTAAGCTTACAAGTATACATTGCTGGTTATGTTCTCCAAAAGTTTAATTTTCACTTTAAAGCTCAAATTTTATTACTGGCAACAAACAGTGCCAATTATTTTCCTGCAAGTGATACACTTCAGTCATTTTCTAGAAAATAATGTCAAAATCCAAATCTGAATAAGCATACATTATCATTCACTTTAGTAAAAATGATGTTCTATGTAAAACTGAACAAACAAAAAGCTAATTCAGCTCACAGCTCAATTACATGAGTTTTCCCTCAAACAAAAAGAAGTGATTTATGTGTTGTTACCATTTTCTTTCAAAAATTATTAAAAATAATTTTACTCTGATTTGTCATTCAGGATGATTATATTTTTATTCTAATAGAAAAAAGAAAAGTAGAAAACTCTGGATTTAGACCCTCTTTAGCATGAATCTCCTATTTCTCAGTAAACAAAGTTTGGCTTCACTTGCAACATTTTATTTTGTTATGTATATATTTATAAATGTACATATTTACTCTCTCAACATGAAGTTCCTTCTATTTGCTCTTATTTCACTTATATGATGTAATGTTCAGTCAAAAAAAACAATTAAGGTAAGAAAAGAGGATTTTCAAAAACTATAGATTTGTCTTGTACTGTTGATCACAATTGAGTTACCATTCCCTGTAAGTCATCTACTTTGACTGAATACTACTTTTTTTGTTAATTATCTGTATGAACAATGGGGCAATATTCTCTAATAGGAAATAAAATATGGACACACACAAACATGCACACACACGAACACCACACACACACACACACACACACACACACTTTTAAGGTTAAATAGTATTAATTCATCAAAAGTTTTAATTTTCTCAGTTAAATTAGCGTGTGTTCTTGCATGTGATTACCATCTGTCTGCTCAACTAAGGCGTAACAGTGAATTCACCATCAATTTCAAAAACCCAGTAATTACAGTGTGTGACCAGACCTCTTGGCTCATATTTTGTCACAGATGAAGGAATGTACGGACTTAACTGAGAAAAGATGTTTTTCCCAAGGTGACAGAATATTTTTTTCTATTTATTTTTGTCAGCACAGTAGGTCTGCATATTATTCAGAACTTCTTGCTATTTTAATAATTTACTACAAATTGATTCTAAGCTGTTTAAATTGTTTGTAAATGTTTAGCTAATGAAGTAATTTAAAAAATCCCCATGAGGCAGAACGGGAAGAAATTTTTCTTGCCATTTCAGCACACTGGTTTTCATTATTTTATTATTAACTAAGAGTTTTATTCACTTCCATTTTTATCGTTTAGTTTTAATAAGACAAACTTTGAAATACGTTAAGTTTCCATCTTTAGGAAATGTGTTTTGTCACTGAAGGTACATATAAACATTGAAAATCAATGTTTTCTATTAGGTAATTTAAAAAACAAACAAACAAAAACAACTAACCTGGTCCTTCCCTATGATGAAATCTCTTCAGATATCATTTTGGGGTTACAAATGGCAAAATTTTTTTTTTATAATATGTTGTTGACATCAAAGTAAAATTAGGGATTGTAGTCAATCTTTTTCAGTGTGACAATTTTGAGGATCAATTTCAGTTAATTTTATTTGTTTTCAAATTACTATCTCAACATTAATCAAATTATTTCCCCATATGTTAGAAAATACATAGAACGTAATACAAAATTAATGCATCACATTACATATTTCTAGTAATAGACTGAATAATTTTATTCTCTTTTAGTTATGAGTAGTAACTGATTTTTTGCTCAAACATATTTCTTTTTCTCACAATACATCGATTTTCATAACCATTATTATAATTAAACTAATTACTGGTAAGTGTGAAGTGTGATGTTGAAGAAAATAATTCTAGAATATAAATTCAAATCTATTAAAAACATAGGTACATGACTTTATATGTATCCTGATTTGTACAATGCTTTCCAGAACATAGAATCCTATCTGAATTGGCCATCTCTTTAACTTTTCATAATTTTGAAATAATTTTGTCAAAATTTCTAAATTATGATATGGAGAGCAAATGCTTTTTCTGTATCTACTGGCAGTATCACGTGGTTCTTATCTTCTCTTTTATTAATATGGTGTATCATGTTGGTTGATTTGCAAATACTGAACCACTCCTGCAGCCCGGGAATAAATCCCACTTGATCATGGTGAATAATTCATTTAATGTACTGTTGAATTTGATTTGCTAGTATTTTATTGAGAATTTTTGCATCCATGTTCATCAGGAATATTGGCCTGTGGCTCTCCTTTTTAGTGGGGTCTTTGTCTGGTTTTGGAATCAAGGTAATGCTGGTTTTGTAGAATGAGTTTGGAAGTTTTCCATCAAATTAGCTATTCTCATTCAAAGTTGCTGCAATAGCCACATACGTGCTTCTGGAATCCAACTGGATATTTATCTCTTCCTTAGTGATCTAGTTATAAATAACTCTATTTACCATAGATTCAAATTAAAGATGGCATAAATTAAGAGAAGAAAAAGGTTTGGAGGAACTTTTTTGCTTGTTTTGTGAGTGATAGCTTCAGAATGGACCCATTCCATAGCAATTTCATTAAAATCTCAGGTCACAGTGAGGAAATATTTCTAGTTCAAGAACACTGTAGTTTTTGTGTAACTACTAAAATTCCTTATTTTGATATGTTTATTAGGTCCTTAATTTAGCTATTTTGAGAGCCAGAGTTTATGTGTATGTGTGTGTGTACGTATGTATAAAGGTATTTATATGCACCTTACATATTACATACTAAGTAAATTTACATTCTTATCATAAAACATTATATATAACATAATATATAATGTTTTATCATAATATATAATTTGTCTTATATATTATGTACATATAGAATAATATATATGTGTTATTTTATATATATATATATACATATATATAGACACACACACACACAAACACACACACAAATGTTGTTGACCACTTTTATGGGATAATTCTAAAATACTTGCAACTGATTTTATAGTTTTCACAAACTGAAAAGTATTTGTGTGAAAAATTATTGTTGCTTTTTTTTAAATTTTTCCTTGCAATAATTGTCATACTAGCAAGCACTCAACAAATATTGGTTATTTTTTTTTTAAATTTTCTAATTACCAAGTCCATATAAAATCATTTGGGTAATATTTTGACCAGGATTTTTATAAAATTCAGTTAAAATCTTATTACTTTCATAAAAATTTATCTTTTCTTTTAATTAGGTTGGCCTACGTGGTAGATTAAAAAAAAAGGAAAACAGAACATACAAACAACAAAATACTTGAATGTAATATATAAATTCTGATTTGATTAACCTCAGCAATACAGGAATATATATTTTGCAGAGTCCAAAGAGATGGTTACTGGAAAAATTATATCAGTTACAATTTTTGTGAATTTTCATTATGATATATGCAAATGATTCAATTAGATGTCCTGGAAAAGTTTTTCATTGTTTATGTTGTTATATCAAGTTCAGTTTCCTACCCAATTTCTAGAAGCACTCCTGAATACCATTTAATGTGAAAATGCCTGTTCAATAAACTTTATATGTAGCTACAAATAATACTGTTTATATGTATTTTATTTATATATATATATACACATCAAAGATAGTATGTGTTCAATAAAGTTTAAATATATATGTTTTTGTAAATTCTTTGCTCTGGATTTTAGCCATTTAATAGGAATATATATTTCTTAAAAAAAAAAGATTTACTTATTTATTTTAGAGAGTGGGAGAGCATGCACAATCAGGGGGAGGGGCACAGGGAGAGGGGGAAAGAGAGAGAAGCAGACTCCCTGCTGAATGCAGAGCTCTACATGGGGCTCAATCTCAGAACACTGAACCTAAAGCAAGAGAAAGAAGCTTAACCAACTGTGCCACCCAGTCACCCTTTATTTTTTTAAGATTTACTTATTTATTTGACAGAGAGAGAGTGTGTAAGGGAAGGGGCAGAGGGAAAGAATCTCAAGCAGCCTCCCCACTGAGTGGGGCTCGATCTCAGGACCCTGAGATCAAGACCTGAGACAAAATTGAGTCCTATAGCTAACAGAGTCACACAGACACCCCAGGAATATATATTTCTTGAAGAATAATGATTTGGACACAACAAAAAATATGCAATTTGGGTTTATTTATAGACTACATTTGGAAGATATTTAAAATATTTTATTGGTAAGGTTTTCAAAAATAATTTAAAATAATTACCATGTGTATGTAGCTACATATAGCATGTATGGCTAGATATTATATACTATGTGTAGCTACGTACATGTATATACATATATGCAGATTTCATATATAGTATATACAGCTATATACACTATGTAGTATTTTACATACATTAATAATACTGCAACATAAAACAAAGTTAACGATTCAAATACTAAATCAAATAAAGCATTGATAATGTGATCAATATAGTCACTAAGTGAAAGCTTACCAATTAAGAGATAAAGACACATAGACCTATTTCAGGAATAATGCAACAAACACTACCATGAACTGAGCACTCAAAACGTGCTTCGTGTAGGTTCACCAATCCCTTAGAAATCATTTGACTAAAAAAGGATTTGAAACAATATCAAAAGCTTCATTTTCCCTCTTTTTATGAATACAGCTTTTCTCCTGTCCACAGCACTGTCTGGCCAACCACAACAAAACCTAAATGATAAACATAACTCCAATGGAAAAATTTTCAACATTCTTTTAAAAACATTCAATTAATTATTATTAAACAGCAACACACTCCTTCAAAATATTTCAGCATTCTGAAAGTCTATAAATACAATAAACTAAATACTATGTTATATGTGCTGGAAATCTTTGTTTTCTTTCCTAAATCTTTGTGTGTAAGGTTTTCTTTTGATCTGGTCCCCTAGGCACTTGCTATATGGAATAGATTTAATGGATATTTTATATGCTCATTAAGAGGCAAGTTGATTTTACACATTATTGAATTGGAAATCACTCATCTAAAGAGAGATCATCTGAGCATTAGCCAGCACCACTTTATTTTATTACACTTGATATACATTAGGGAGTGATCATGGCTAGTATCATTAAACAGATGGCAGTGAATTTTTCTTCTATCCTCTGTAACTCAGAAGGAGTGCCCTTTCTTATTCTACTTCAAAATTAAGTTTAACCTAAAGGGTAATTAAAAGATGATACCATCATTTTCCATTTTTTTAAAAGATTTTGTTTATTTATTTGACAGAGAGAGCCAGTGAGAGAGGGAACACAAACAAGGAGCGTGTGAGAGAGAGAAGCAGGCTTCATGCCAAGCAGCAAGCCCGATGTGGGGCTCCATCCCAGGACCCTGGGATCATGACCTGAGCCAAAGGCAGATGCTTAACGACTGAGCCACCCAGGCACCCCATGGTTTTCCATTTTCAATTAGAACATAACTTCATCAATGACCATCATTTCATTTACTAATAAAAACAAGTCAAATAGATTACAAAATCTTAGTATCTAAAAATAATCATGATAATAAGAACTCAAAAACAAATAAAAAAACAACAACAACAAAAACTAACTAAATGAATTAAGTTTTGAACAATACCATACCCTTCCACCATAGAGCAGCCCACAGCTCTCTTCAAGCCTGGAAAATTAGCAGTAAGAGGAGTGAATACAACGTAAGTAATGCTAAGGAGACATCAACCCAACTTTTGTCCACTGTGGGAGGGCTGGAGCAATAACTCAAGGATTCATAATTACACAGTGAGCCAGCACCCACCTTTCGGAACACATTCACTCTTTCAGAATACTTGATGTAAAATGTGTAGGCTGAAAACTTCAGGAGAGATAGGTTAAGAGAGACTCCCCTGTAAGGTGAACAGTACCTTTACTGAATATAAGCTGTGGCTATGTAAAGGATTGAGACTGAGCAAGAAAGCTGAACAAGATTGTCTCTGATGCACATGGAGCCTCATCTAATCTGAAGGACGAGGATGAGAGAGGGAAAAGGAGAGAGAGCACTCCCAGGTACACTGGAATTTCACAAAGTGCACTACCTAGGACAGGTAAATACAAGTGGGGTTGGGAAACAAGGTAGCAAGACAAAGAGACATCAACAAAAGATGAGTAAGTTCAAGGTGTGTCTCCATGTAATAAGAATTCTCTAAGAACTTGAAAAGTCTAGTTGTCATCCTATAAACTAGAGAGATATATTCTAGACTTCACAACAGTTTGAATGTAGTATGCAGAAACTTGGATGTAAAGTACAAAGAGTTTTGTGGAATCTCACCACTGCAAAAACTGCTTAAAGGGAAATGATGACCCTCTTCTAATTTTTAATGCCAGTGTTGAATGCAACATGAACTGAATATAAAGCTGCAATGAAACGCAGATTCACTACAGATATGATTGGCTCGCCATGCTCCTTCCATATATAAACATCTTGACATACATAGGTGTGTGCCCCTTTCTCAGGACAAATATATTCAATGAATTCTAGATTGTTCTTTTACATGTGATATCTGGCATATATTACAAAGCAATGAGACATGAAAAAGCAGGAAAATGTTAACTATACCCAACAAAGAAAAAAAAAGTCAACAGAAATAGACACATAGGTGGCCAAATTATTGGAACAACTGGGCAAAAACTTTAACATTAGGATAAATATATTAGATAATCTAAAAGAAAAGATTAAAAATAGGTGTGAAAAGATGGGTGATTTCCACAGATAAATGAAAACTATAAACAAGTACTGATGATAGAAACCAGTTCTAAAAAATATCACTGAAACTTTTTATGAACTACAAAACTAATTCACAGTGTTAGAAGTCAGAAAATGTTTACCCAAACTGGGTATCAGGATTAACTGAAAAAGAACAGGAGAGAATTTTCTAGAGTAAAAAAAAATATTGCATTATTTTATGTGTGTGCCACATGTGTTATATAATTACTGAAACGTATGCACCTGAACTAAACACTAAGATTCCTAAATTTAATTATCTGTAAGTTGGACTTTTATGGATATGTCAATAAATAAATAATCCATTAAAATGAATCCACTAAAAGACTTCAGTACCTTAACATTGCCACTACCCATACTGATTATTTTGCATCTCTACAGCAACTTATGTGGATCATGCTAGTCTTTAAACATTGTCTTTTTTTAGATGAAAAATTTTAATATTTTCCATATATTGTTATGTTTTTTTTATTTGTGTATAGTTGATACACAATGTTACATTAGTTTCAGGTATACAATATAGTAATTCAACAACTCTATGTTGTTATGTTATGCTCACCACAAGCATAGCTACTATCTAGCTTCTGCAGGAAGGAAGTTTTTAATTTTGATGAAGTCCAGCTTATCAATTATTTCCTTCATGGATTGTGCCTTTGGTGCTGTATCTAAAAAGTCATTACCATACCCACCTCATCTAGATTTTCTCATATATTCTAGTTATAGTTTTGCATTTTTCATTTAGATCTAGGATTTATTTAATTTCAGTAAAGGGTGTAAAAGCTATGTCCAGACTGAATTTTTGCCCATGGATACCCAGTTTCCCAGCATTTTTCTTGAAAAGACTGTCTTTCTTCCATTGTATTCTCTTTGCTCTTTTGTCAAGAATCAGTTTAAATATATCTGTGTGGGTCTATTTCTGGGTTCTCTATTATTTTCCATTGATTTGTCTATTCTTTCACTGATCCTACACTGTCTTGATTTCTGTAGCTGAACAGTTAAGGCTTTTTTTTTTAGATTTTTAATTTTTTTTTTTTTTTGAGAGAGAGCAAGCGTGAGTGGGGGGAGGGGCAGGGAAGAGGGAAAGAGAATCCTCAAACAGACTCCCCACTGAGCAAAGAGCCTGATACAGGGATTGATCCCATGACCCTGACATCATCACCTGAGAGGAAACCAAGAGTTGGCCACTTAACCAACTGAGCCACCAAGGTGCTCCTGAACAGTAAGTCTTAAATTTGGAAAACAGCAGTCCTCCAATTTTATTCTCTTTCAGTATTGTGTTGGCTATTCTGAATCCTTTGCCTTCCCATATAAAGTTTAGAATCACTTTGTTATATCCACAAGATAATTTTCTGGTATTTTATTGTGTTTCTCTTTCACCAACAGATCAATTTGGGAAGAACTGGTACCTTGACAACACTGAGTGTGAACACACTGAACATGGACTATCTCTCCATTTCTTTGTTTTTTCTTTTATTTTGTTCCTTAGTTTTATAATTTTCCTCATAGAAAACTTATATTTTTAGATTTATATCTGAGAATTTTAATTTATTGTTGATTGTGTTCTATTCTAACACACATTTATAATTATTTAAAATTTTAGTGTTATTTATATTTTGACAGTTATTTCTAGAGTTAATCTGGGTCTTGATATTCCATCAGAATAATACATGAAATACACACTACTTTCAATTTCCTCTTCCTCTCCATACCTGGCACCATGAAAACACGTTGAGTGAAAAAAAACAGAAATTATTATTAAAATTTGTGTTAGTATTATTTATTTGCCCTTTTTAGACAAACACTGAGTTCTAATACTTTGTTTCATCATTTGTCCATATCTTTCTTTATCTTGGAAGAGATATTCTTCATGCTGAAATATATTCAATGATCATATGGTAAGTGAATATCTATGATTAATTTTGGCTACTCTTTTAAGTGTATTGTGGCAAAATATAGAATTCAGATTAAAAATTATTTCTTCTCACAACACTAAAAATAGAGCTTCCTTATTTTCTGATACAAACATATCTGCTTCCCTCAATTGGGCAATTATTGCTTTAAAAATCCAAACAACAAATCACAAAATGATTATCCTTGAAAAACTACTGAATTTGTAATATTAATAGAGGGAATCTATGCTGTTCCTGTCTAATAATATTCTTATTCCCCAACGCAGCTTGGTCAGTATGTGAATCAGTATACTAAGGCAAATCTGGACATAAAAGCAGAAAGAAAGCTGCTTGAGGGAGCAGACTTGATTTGGACAAGGCACAAAACACTTGGAATAGCAGCACACAATTAAGTATCAGTGCACTTAACTGAGATTGTGGTCTCAGTAGGGCAGTGGCAAAACAGAGAACTAGCCAGAAATATAAGAGGATACTGGAAATGAAAGAGCCATTGGAAGAGGTTGATATCACCTATCTTTGACTGATTCAGAGGCTATGTACTCATACAAAGGAAACTACTGGATAGGACCCATGCTCTCCACACAACCACAGCGGACCGGAAGGTTGAATGTAGTAACAGGGAAGGCATGAAATGGCCAACTTCTTCACACATTTCTTGCTCACTTGGAAGCTATATGAATGAACAGGGAAGGCTTGAAAGGATTCAGTGAAATATAAAATTCATAGTAGAATCAAAAACAGCCTGAAAATTGAATGCAAAACCTGATCTACACATGGAACCATTGGTATAAGGTGGAATTTTTACTACCTGGAGGGTTTAATCACAGCCTTTGACCAATGACTGACACCTAAGCTTTGCAGACACAGGAAGACGTGTAGAAAGGTCAAATAATTAATTAATTAATTAATTAATTAAAATATTCATTCCAGAACTAGAAGCCTGTATCTCCCACTCCCCTTCACTCATTTTTTTCCCATTTCCCCCACCCCCACACCCTCTGGCAACTATGACAGATGGTAGTTACACTTGCAGTGAGCACAGCTTTTTTGAATTACTATGTCGTACACCTGAAATTAAGGTAGCATTGTGCGTCAACCATATTCAAATAAAAGGAAAGAAATAAAGAAGCACAGAAAATTAAAAAAATAAGATAAAATAGTAAAAGTCAACTAAGCAGATATATCATTGCCCATATAGCATAGGAAGACAAATTTCACAAATTAAAGGCAGAAAAAAAAGATCCGTTTCCCAGAGTTCAGGCCCAGTGAAGGACACTGCCAGAGTTATAAAAGAAATCTGGGCACTGATGGAAATGTTCCATATCTATATCATTATTGTGGCAGTAGTTATATAACTGTATACATTTATTAATATCATCAAATTGCATACCTAAAATTGGTCAAACTGTATGTAAATTATTAAAACTATAATTTATTGTGATGAAATTCATTTCATCAAGTAATGAGGAAATTCACTTCATTTCAATAACATAGATGGGGTACAGTTTACTTATTATGAATTAAATTTAGAAGTAGTTTCCTTGTATGAAAAAATAGTAATTATTCCTCAATTTATAACTAGCAAGATTTGATGTTATTTTGTCATTTTTAACAAATTATCATGAAAGGTAGTAGTTAGCTATTGGTGATTCAATAAAGCATCTTTAGATTTTCTTGATGCTAAAGTTCTGGGATGATAGGAAGAGGCATGGAATTCCCATTCTTTCTAGATTTCCTCACTATCTTTTCTAAGAGATGTACTTAGATTGTATTTGAGAGATCTAATTTGAGGATAGTCTCAGACTCCCATTCTCATAATAAAGTACATTATTCTCCTAATGATATTTGGTTATAATTACATTTTCTTTTACCAAAACAATGGTTTTTTTTTGATCCTCACTCTCCCACTCCTTCTCTCTCTTCCTCTCAATTGCAGCACCAATGTCCCAATTATCCTGAAAAAATCCCTGATTATTAGAGATATATGGTCATTCAATTCTGATATAGAGTTGTAGTATCCTTTCACCTTGGTAAGAATTTTAGACTTTTTAATACTAATCAAATTGAAAAAATATTAGCTACTGCTTGTAGTGTGATGAAATCATAATAACTAATGATGCTGGTGTCAGGAAAAGTTACATTTGGAAAATAAAATATAGTTTCTTCACAAAGGAAATTTTAAAATTCTCAACTTCCATTAAAAAAATCCTTTAATTTATTAACTTGTTTTCCAAATCTGACTATAGTTCCTCATTTAAAAACACACAATACTACTCACCTGGATATTGTTCAGAGAAGATTGACTTAAAATTTATCATACTGAACAATGATCACTGAATATCAATTTTATCAATAGCAGTACATATTTTGAATGAAAACTCTGATGAAACTAGGTTTTTGTTATTGTGTTTCATTTTTCTTCTTTCTTTTTGGCTGTATTTAGTTGTACTGAAAAAAATCTGTAATCACCATAATGTATCCTAAGAATGATAGAATAAGAAATAATCTTATATTAGGACAAGAAACATTTATATTAAAATTTATATAGGTGTGAATCACTTCCTCAGATTGATATTTGAATGAATAATTAGGAAGTTATTCCTTGCTTGAGCTTGTTATTAAAAAAAGGTAGATACCCATCCATCTTGTAGCTTATTTTAAATTAAACATATCTCATGACAGTATAGTATATTCTAGAGTCTTCTTCTAGGATACTTAATATGACGGATGCTTATGTTTTATTAAATAATTATGATAAACATATCTAAATATATTTACTACTGGAAATTCATCATAACTGGAGTTCTGAATATATTTATTGCCTTAAATAAAGTTTGTTGTTTATCCATTTGCATTTTCTCTCGATGCCCATTTTCATTTATTATTTTTTTATTTTTCAGTAATTTTGTTCTGACAGAACCATTAATTTTCCATGCACATATTGTGAAATCTCTGCTTTTTCATTTGCCTGGTTCAGAAGCTGCAACCTGCACTGTTTGCACCATCAGGCTAGTTATATTTACTGAGATATTGCCTTTCTATTGATTTAGGTATCTTTTTTAGCATGGTTAACAGAGATTTGTTTTCAACAGTTAACTTCTAAAGTGGCAATTTGTGTTAATATTGCATTTATGTATCTCTCCATATTAATGTACAATGTGCTTATGAAATAGTGCTGAAAACCACTGTTAAGTGAATTCTGAATTCAAGGAACTTTAAGTTGCATTAAGCAAGTACACTTCAACAAATCTCAAAAAACTTACACGTAGAAAAAAATCTGCCTGAGCTTGACCAAGATTGAGAATACAGCAATTCTTCTAAAACTTACAAAAATTAGGAGAAGAATGTGAAAATATCAACCAGTTTTAAAAATGGATGTCTGACCTACTTAATAAATGTATATGATAAAATATATATTAGATGGACTATAATACCTAACCCTAATAAATGACATCGTAAAAACAAATCATTAATTTTTTAAGTCTTCAATGATTATGTGACTATAAGCATTTATTATGTATGTGCAAATGCTTCAAATATGCCACTGAACTTCTAAACATAAATTCTATTTTACACACAAAATGTTCTTGCACATATATTCTTTTCCAATACCATCCAAAGAACTATTACATTTAAATGGTATAATTACTAAAAAAATGGTATAATTACTAAGGAAATGAATTATATGTATATGCATATTGGTTTTTGAAATATTGGTAAATGTCTATAGGTACTACAAACCGACAGAAGTGTTAAAATCAATTCTGTAAGTTCTCTAACTTTCCTCTTCTTAATATTTGCTTTTTCAGTTTTCCAAAAAATATCAGAAATAGCTGATCGATATCTTTCTTAGAAAGCATGCTGGGATCTTTTTTTGTTATTCTGTTATATAAGTATTTGCAGTCTAAAAGAGAGTTTAGTATGAATGTGGATATAAAGATGTAAAAATCAAGAGCAAATATATAGTATTAAAATATGTAGTATGAGAATAATATAAAAGATCTAAGCTTGAATAATATGAGTATTTTAAGAAAGACACTAGGGAAGAATAGAATAATAGAAAAAGTAAAAACTGAAATAAATAATCAGAAATAAGAGGATAATCAACATAGTACTGAATTCTAAGAGTAAGAGTATTTTAAGGTGATATTGGACTTGTATTTAAAATAGAAAGCTGCTTGTCAGAAAATTCCCCATCTGCCAACTTTCTATTGAAATAGCACACTGCAGTAGGTGTTAAATTCAACAACAAAAAAACTAGGGATTGAGACCATGGGGGAAAATTATATTAACAAAATGACAAATGGACTATGAAGCAAAAGAAAATAGGGCCATCCAGGAAGATATCAGAGGATTTCTAACAATCATCCCTATAGAATATAGTGGGGAGATTAACTGTTTTCAAGGTATAACTTCCAAAGTAGCAACTTGTTATTATAATATTGAATTTATTTTAATTATTAATTTGGATTATTTTAATATACTATAATTATATTATGCTTATCAAATCATACTGCAGATTGGAAATATCTAATTCAGTAGTATAAGAAATGGCCAGAGGAGAGAGATAATAAGCCCATGAGTCTTAGATTGTTATTGTGTATGAGTCTTAGATAATAAGCCCATGAGTCTTAGATTGTTATTGTGTATGAGTCTTAGATTATGAAATGTGAAAAAGTTGCAAAAAGGGATAAAGCTAAAAAAAAAATCCTGATGAAATTTATACAGTTTTTTGATGATAATTTCAAAAAAATTGTATAAAATGATCTTTCTACTTTTTTAAAGTTTCAATATCCTTTTATGTAAAAAAAAACAAGAATGCGGAATCATTGGGACACATTTTGAGTCAGATGAACATCAATTTTATGGAATCAAGGAAAACTTTTTTTAATGTGACAGATATAAAACTGTCATTCAAAAAAAACACAGCAGAAACTAATAAAAACTAATTAAAAATTAACTTAGAAGTTTTAGAATGGGTGCCAAAGCAATGATTCTTAAAGTAATAAAAATATACCAACAAGGAAATTAATTAATGAATAAATGAATTATACATTCATGTAATTCAGAACATTCTTTAGAGATTCAGTTTCAGAATAGTAGTCACCAATATATACTCTAGTCACATTGACAGACTCATTCCTACAGAGAACTCTGAATTAATCTAAAACATTACAAATCCTGGACCAAAACTTCAATATAAAGGTAGTATTCCTGTGTGGTGCACTGCAATGTTGCAATGTGGTTACATAAGCTGATGTCACCAATTCTTAAAAAGTGTTCCACACAGGGGCGCCTGGGTAGCTCAGACAGTTGAGTGTCTGACTCTTGGTTTCAACTCAGGTCATGATCTCATGGTCCTGGGATTAAGACCCTAGTCTGGCTCTGGGCTCAGTGCTGAGTCTGCTACAGAGTCTGTCTTCCTCTCTCTCTCAAATAAAACCGTTTTTTTTTTTAAAGAAAAAAAAAAAAAACCCAGTGTCCCACACATAATTTGACTCTCTTTAGTTCACCTCCTTGAAACTTTCTTAAGCACTGACTCCACGATTTTAGTGTCTCCAAATATTTATAGTACTAGTAAGATGTTGCTTTCTCAGACTCCTCTCAAATCTTCCCTTTCATGGACTTCTATTTCATGGGCTTGTAAAAAAAATAAATAAATAAAGGCAACCTGTACCTAAGATAGACTCAAGCATTTATTAAGACTTATTTTTAGGGGTGCCTGGGTGGCTCAGTTGGTTAAGCATCCAACTCTTGATTTTAGCTGAGGTCATGATCTCAGGGTCCTAAGATTGAGCCCTATTGTCGGGCTCTGTGCTGAGCATGGAGTCCGCTTGAGAATCTCTCCCTCTCTCCTTCAGCTCTTCCCATCCCCATCCCCACCTCCCTACCCCTTGGTTCACAGGCACATATTCTCTCAAATGAATGAATAAATGAATGAATGAATGAATGAATGAATGAATCAATGAAATCTTAAAAAAAAAAAAAGACTTATTTTTAAGATCAAGCCTGAAAAAGCTTGAGTTGTAATTCTGGAATATATTCCAGTTCCTTCATATAATAGCCCTAGATATACTTGTTTGTATCAAAGGTATTCTGTATCTGTTTTCCTGATTCATAAATGTCTCTGCTAAGCCACTATCCTGGCAAAATATTCAACAACTAGTTCAAGGAAAAACAAACACATAAACAAGCAGGACTTCTGGTTATTGGGCCAGCATGCTAAGAAGCCTGGAAGTCACCACTCTGTCCTAACAACAAATAAAAACCTAAATAAACTGAAAAATAAACAATTCTTCTTGATTAATAAGAGAAGTGAGGTCAGTGCCCCTAAAACTGAAGAGACTGACAAATGAATACAGAGTATCACGGTTCACTGGAGCAAAAATCCATGAGCTGAAATATCCACAGAGACCAGTGCTAGAAATGCAAATTAAAACGAGACACAACTACACACCTATTAGAATGGCCAAAATCCAGAACACTGAAAACTCTAAATGCAAACAAGGATGCAGAACAAGGTTGATGGAGGGAGAATGGTGGTGGGTGGGGGATGGGCTACATGGGTGATGGGCATTAAGGAGGGAACTTGTTATCATGAGCACTGGGTGTTGTAAGTAAGTGATGAATCACTGAATTCTACTCCTGAAACCAACATTGCACTGTATGTTAACTGGCTAAAATTTAAATTAAAAAAAAAAAAAAGAACACCAGAAACTCTTATTCCTTTCTAATGTCAAAGAGAAATACATGCAAGCATTAGTAAGGCACTGAAAACATTTTATTCAGTAATTATTCAACAGCATAAGAAATGTCTCTGCAGACATGATTGGGCTTTTTAAGAGGAGAATGAGAAAGGGGCAAGAGCGAGCGCTCAGCAGAGTGAGAAAAGTGAAAAATTACAAAGGTTTAGTAAGTCTAGATGTGGTTAGGCCTGCTGTGTTTCCTAATCCGCATTTGTTGAAATTTACTCTCCTCTCAGAGTGATAGGGAGATAGAGGTATCCTTCTTGATGATTACATTTCAAAGGAAGAGCCCTAAGGTCATTAAGAAAGACACTTCGGATTTGGAGAAGATATATATTCACAACTGTAAATCGTTTTAGTAAACTCTCTAAGAAAGTGTGGTCAGGTGCCTAGCATCAGAAGTTTATTAAAACAAACAGTACATTCTCTGGGCAGTGTTGAACTTTCTCAGGTATTTTAATAGGGGTTTGGGGTCATCCCAGGAGCATATCCTTATGCTGCTAAAAGCCATTCTAGAATTTAGTGCACTAAGCCTCACAGTTCAGGGGCTCGGACAGTGTTATATGCCAACAGTTCTGCTGTTTTCACTGGGGGAATTGCAAAATGGTACAGCTACACTGAAAGGCAGTTTGACAGTTTCTCCCGAGACTGAACATTCTCTTAACCATTATTATCTAGCAATCATGCTCTTTGGTATTTACTCAAAGGAGTTAAAAAACTAAGGCCACGTAAAAGCTTGCACAGGGATATTTAGATCAACTTCATTTATAATTCATTTATTTGGATTCATAATTCTAAAACTTGGAAGTAACCAAGATGTTCTTTATTGTGAATGGATTAATATACATGGTACACCAGACAATGGAATATTATTCATTTCTTTAAAAAAAGAGCTATAGTAATCCATGAAAAAACCTGGAGAAAACTTTAATGCATGCTACTATGTGAAAGAAGCTAATTTGAAGAGGCTACAAACTCTATTCTGGAAAAGGCAAAACTATAGAGATATAAAAAGATCAGAGGTTAGGGAAGAGGGGGTGAACAGTTCAAGCACAGATTTTTAGGGCAGTGAAACTATTCTACCCTAATGATAATGATGTGTCAATGTACATTCATCAATTGTAAAAAACATCTGATTTGGTGGAAGATGTTGATAATGGGGGAGGGTATGTATGTGTGGGGGCAGGTGGGATACGGGAAGTTTCTCCACTTTCCTCTCAATTTTGCTGTGAACCTAAAACTGCCTAAAAACCAAATTCTCTTTAAAAAATGGCATGAAATCATGCTGAGTGATGCATAAATTGAACATAAAGAGTCTTCAGAAATCTCAACTACAGAAACAATCAACAATGGTAAAGATCTGGACAATACTTGATGGTTATTTTGTAGCAACCAAAAGAAGTGACTGAGAATTAAATTGTCCCACTGAATTAGCAGAAGAGTATTGTACTGTAGCCATGGTAACAAGTACTCACCAGAACACTTTGGGAAACTGTTCGATCAATCAATGACAACTTGGCTAGTGAATATGCTTTCATGAAACAATAAATTAGTTTCTCCCTCTACCTTCTGAAAGTCAGCCAATTAAGAATGAACTTATTTTAATAAATATACCTTCACGTGCCAATCAATATTAATTTCACCAGAAAAAAATACACTTTTATATGTGATGGAAATCTCTGATGCCCCTGAAAATCCACCAATCCTTCAAGTTCATGCCGCTGAAAAAGCCAATATCCTATATCATGTTACTCTGCTCAAAGAGACCATGTCAAACCAGCATATCCCCCTTTAATATAATAAAAAAATTCAGCTTTGTCTTTTTAATTTAGTCAATGGTGATATCATCTATTGACATTTTATTACATTTGAAGTTTCAGTATCTTTTGAAACTTAGTTCACAAATGTCAAAAAATGTTAAGACCACCTTATGTATCTGATAAAAAGATAAACTGACTCTATTACTTATAATAAAAGGGAATATGCTCACCAGTCACAGTCTTGCTAAGTAGGTAGATTGCTGACATTATATAGGACCTTGATAAGTAAGAAACTCAATTATTGGCAGATGTTCAGAATTTCAAATGTTTTAACATCATAAATAGAAATGCAAATACTCAGGTGAGACTGCTGTTGATTGGCACTGAGACATATATTATTTGAGTACATTTTAGATTTGTTTAGATTTGAATATTTGAAATTCTTTAAAAAACTGTTTTTTTTAGTAACTATGAATCACACAAAATAACAAAAGAGATTTAAAAATCCAAACAGATAATGCCCATAGAAGAAATGGAAAAAAAAATTGCCAAAAATTAACTTCAATTAACTTCTCTAGATAAAGGGGATTAAGGGTACATTTATCTTGATGAGCACTGAGTACTGTAGAGAATTATACTGAATCAATATATTGTACACCTGATAATACTGTACCCTGTATATTAATTATATTTCTATTTTTTAAAAAATCATTAATTTTCAATTATAATTTCCTTAAAAAATTAACTTCCAAAATAGCACCAGGGTCAAAAAAAAAAATAACAGCAGGTCAGATTATTTTACAGGTGAATTGTATCATATATTTAAGATAGAGACTAATTCATGCTACAATAGCAGCAATAATTACACTAATACAGAGAATAGAGATGTTTGTTTATATGTTCTATTTAAAAATTAAGTATATTTGTTATCAAAATCTGCAAAGATAGCTCTAAAAATAGGTAAATATTAACTATAAATACTAATGCAAAAATCTTAAATAAAATTACCAAAACATACATCACATCCTTGAAATAGTATTATAAGACCAAAGAGGTGTCTTGCCTGAAATAAAATAAAGTTCTATATTAGGAAAACTAGTAATGTAATTTTTCACATTAAGAGATTAAAAGAAAAAAAATCAAATGATTATCTCTATAGATACTGAAGTTTTTATTAAAATTCAACATCCAATTTTTATTCATACAGAATTCATGATAAAAATATAATTATGGAATATGTCCTTATATTTTAATACACATATAAGCTAAACAAAATAAAAGAGAATGCCCCTTTCACACCACATTTTTAACATTAATTGGATTTACGTAGTAGCATAAACAGAAGAGAGAAAATAATAATTGGTCGTAGTAGGCAAAATAATGCCCCCGTAGCCCCCAAACTGCCCATGCCTTAATCCCTGGAACACGTGACTATGTTACATTACATGGCAAGAAGAATCAAAGTTGAAAATGGAAATAAAGTTGCAATTCAACTGATCTTAGAATAAGAGTATTCTGGAATAGCTCTATGAGCCCAATGCAATCACAAGGGTCCTTTAAATGTGAAAGCTGGAGACAGAAATGTTAGGTTAGAATGACACAGCATGAGAAACACTTCACTAGCCATTGCTGACTTTGAGAATAGAAGGGGACAATGAGCCAAGGAATGTGAGCAGCCTTTCGAAGCTGGAAAAGACAAGATGAATACTTTCAAAGCTAGAGCCTCCAGAAAGGATTTCACACCTGTCAACACCTTATTTTAACCCAATGTGAACATTTCAGATGTCTAACCTCCAGAACTCAAATTTGTTTTATTTCAGCTACTAAAATTGTAGAAATTTATTACAGCAGCAATAGGTAACTAACGCAGTGCAAAAATGTTTAAGAGGTATGTAAATGCTTTGTTATATAGAAAGAATATTTAAGAAGGTTGAGTTGTATAACTGGAAAATCTAAGAGACCATTGGAAATATTACAAAAAATAAAAACTTCTACTAATGAGAAATTAGTAAGTAGGGAGAATTAATTTTTTTAAAGATTTTATTTATTTATTTATTTGACAGAGAGAGAGAGGGAACACAAGCAGGAGGAGTGGGAGTGGGAGAAGGAGAAGCAGGCTTCCCACCAATCAGAGAGCCCGATGCAGGGCTCGATCCCAGGACCCTGAGATCATAACCTGAGCCAAAGGCAGGCACTTAATGACAGAGCCACCCAGGTGCCCCTAGGGAGAATTAATTTATAAAAATCAATGGTTTTCCTATTCAGATAAAATACACAGAATTAAAGATTGAACTTAAAAATGAAAATAAATGCACAGAAATAAATTTTAAAATTTCAACATTTAAATAAACACTTTAAAGATTAAATATTCTTTTTAAAAAGATTTACTTATTTTAGAGAGATAAAGAGACAGAGCGTGCACACCCAGGAGTGAGAGGAGGGGCAGAGGGAGACAAGTTTCAGGGAGGCTCCCCGCTGAGTGAGGAGGGAGAGGCCCTCCATCCCAAGACCTGTGAGATCATGACCTGAGCAGAAACCAAGAGTCAGATGCTTAACTGACTGAGCCACCCAGGCGCCCCAAAGATTAAAATATTCTTAACAAACACTTGAAGAAATCAAAACACAAATACTTAAAATTCACTTCATGGATATAAGTTTATTGTATTAATTTATATATGATCCTGATTCAAATAAAAAATACAAAGCTGTTTTTGTAAACAATCAAGCTGGGTGGACAATATACATGTAATATTTAACAAGAAATTTTCAAAAAAGAATAGGAGGACACTAGCTTTTTCAGATGTAAGAAATCCACCATAATTTACACAATATAGAGCTGTTGACATAATAAGGGAAATAAATCAATGTTATAGAATGGAAAACTCAAAACTAGACTCAGAAATGGGAAGTAATATACAATAAGTCTTCACAATTGCACATAACTTGGCATGATTGTCAAGAATATAAAGAATCTTTTCATAATCTTAACTCAGAATCAATCTTGTTAAAGCCCCTACTCAATATGAGTAATAAAAGAATATAGCCTGATTTTAGTAATTTGTGACAATCTGTTTTATAAAATATAACAAATTTTAAATAATTTTAGCAGTTCTAATGCTAAAAATTAAGTATTAACTGGAAAATACTTTTCTAAGCATGCATTAAACCAGAAACTTGTGCAGAAATATGGGGCTTTTGGTAATTGTCATTTTTCAGATTAGGGTTCAATGACAGCTAGGTAGAATTTCCAAATTCTGTCAATACTAATTAACATTTTAATTGGATAGTGACACATTTTAGGGAGAGAAAGTTCCACTTCAAAGAAAGTAATGTGAGCAGCATTTTTTAAGGCTATTCTACATTATGAATTTTATCATTTGCAAAATTTGAAAATAACTATAAAGATAACCCTAAGTACTTTCGTCAGTTGTAATATAATGTAATCATCTGTGATTCCTTGCAGTATCTTCAAGGTGTAAAAAAAATAAAATAAAGTAATTCATATACTCCAATAAATATTCATTTGAATTGCTCCAAATATTTCTCACATAATTTTTATTCACTTGCTTACATGTAATATGTCTCTTTCACTGACTGCAGTAATGTCTTTTTGTATACAACTAAGAATATGCACTCAGATAAGAACAATTAAGTTGCAGAGGGAATATATTTAGAAGCATAATAGTTATTAATAAATTATTGAGTAAAACGTGTTCTTCCCATAAGAACTATATTTAAGCTCTGCAATATAATCTCCATCAGAAAAATTGATCCTAATGAGTCAAATCTAAAAGACTTCTAATTCTCCTCAGATGGGCAGGTTAATTTTCTATGCAATTAGTTAATTATTAAAAAAAAAAACTTCTGTTATTACCACCCACTTAAAAAAAGCGCTGTCCATGGTTCCTTTATCTTTTAGATGTATTTTTTACTGAAAATAACACTATATGTCACAAATTTGGGGATTTTTTGATACTGAACAATTTTTAAAACACTGGTTAATTTCTCAATTTATAAAGAAGAAATATAAGAGTTTCAGGGGACAGGAATTTTCAATTCTTTATCATTTTTGCAGTTCTATATATTAGATCTTATATATTTTCTTAGGTAATATCTGAATATGAAAAACCATACATCTTACAAAGTGGTATATGTAGTTTCATTTCCAACCAATTTTCTCTATATTGTAAAATTAAAGGAAGATTAAAACAAAAAAGAAAAGAAAAGCTTGCATCTGCAACAAATTAGAAGGCACATCAGGTTACCGACTCAGCCTGTAGCTATGGAGGAATTGATTGGGAAAGTCAGAATGTTTGTATGTTTTGTTTACTCTTGGCTCTCTTTAGCAAAGTATCACTTTGAATGTCACTCTGTATTAACTTGAGTGTTTGAGGATTACTTTGCTACCTAAACAATGTTTCAGGTGGCTTTCATTTGGCCATCATTAAGTTATGATAGATAGTCATGAATCACAGAAGAAAAAAAATTACGAGACCTTATCTAGAAGAGAACTTACTGATAGCAAACGAGTCAAAAACGTGCTTGCTAAAATTTGATGTTGCACTGCAAATGAAACATTACACACATCGTATATAGTTTTCATATAATTTATATATGTATACAGACCATATATATGTAATATATACATATATATACACACACAATATGTTAAGATTTTTTTCTCCAATTGTTCCTCATTTATTTCTCCAATTGTTCCTCATTTATTTGCACAGAAAATTAATGTTATAATAACAGGTAAAGAATAAAGGCCAAATACATTTGATATAGGTAAACATCCCCTATGCTTAATTTTATTTATTTTTTTAGTTTCAAGTTTTAATTTAAATCACAATATACTGTTACTATTTAAAATAATTCTTGTCTCAATACTTGAATGTATATGTATATAGCTATGAATGTTATGATGTCCTCAAAATGGCAACTCACCATCTATTTCAAATGAGGTTAATGGTGAAAAGGGAACCTCTGAAGAGACTGAGTCAAACCAACAAACAAACAAACAACAATAAAAACAGTGCACAGCAACTCTTTGCAGAAAGCAGTATTAGGGACTAAGTAATGAATATCCTCATCCCAAAACAGATAAGCTCATATTGTCTGTCTCATGGTAAGTCAGACCTATAATTACTGTGTCACCCATTCTACTTTCTTTTACCTGAGAATGGCTCTTACAGTTGAGGTACTCATGTTCCACCATTGCATATGGGGTGTATATAGGTTTGGCAACTTGTCCTTTCAGTGCACATGTCTGAGGAAAATGTACCTGATGGAGAGACAACTGCACCTTCTACTGTCCATGACTTTTGAACTATGACTGATAGGATTTGAGCTGTCTGCTGTGGAGAAAAAGTGAGTATGTTGAATGTGTAAGAAAGAAAAAAATGAACCAAATCGTTTGTTGAGGAAAAAAAAAATGGGACTGTGGTAGACATTAATGGTGTTTGTCAATACCCAGTTTTCCTTGACTTCTGGATAGGGTAGCCAAATTTAGCAAACTGTTAAATTTTAAGTTCAGATAAACAAAGAATACATTTTTGTGTATGTCTTATTTTTATGAGTTGAAAAAAAATTGTGTGTGTTTGTGTGTGTGTGAGATTCAAATTTAACTGGTTATTCTGTATTTTATCTAGCAAGCCCTACTTCTGTGTCACATCAGACTTCATTTCCCAGACTCATTATAGTTAGGAAAAGTCATTTGACTAGTTTCAGTAACGGGCTTTGAAGAAGGATGACACGTGTCACTCTAGGTAAAACTATTTAATTTCCAGTGTGCAACTCTCCTCATTTCCCAGGTATGGTATACACGTAGACTTCAATTTGAGATGTTGGAACAAGATGGAAACATCTTATATTGCCAACTCACTGGTCTCTGAATGAGTGAAAAATCAACATTTGCCATTTATACAACTGACACCTAATCATGACTATCACACCCAGGTTTTATTTTCTTACTTTTCTCTACTGCTTCTCTCTTTTACCACAACCTCCTATCACTTAATATTATCTTGCCAAATATCTGTATTCACTTGTTCTTCAACCAGCCTGTGTTTTTATGTCATAGCAAAATTGCATAGAGACTAGTAGGGCAAAGAATTAGTCTCAAGAACATTTTTCCCCCCAAAAAGCAACCATGATAGCTTGGAAGAAAGTATAGAATTACAATGAGATTTTGGTTTTAGTAAAATTTGCATGTCCAAATCCCTTCCTTCACCTCAAATAATGTTCTACCTTTTTTATTTCCTCCTGTGGGAAACAGTAGTAGCAGATCTGGAAATGATATATTCCTTTCTAAAAACCTTAATGGGTGAAAAGATGGATTAAAGAGATCATGTCATTAGTTGAATTTCTACTTTCCTAGAGATAAAATAACTCTCTATTCTGTTTGTGTTAAGGCTGAAATAATAGCTGTGTGATCCCAGACCTTTGTCCACATGTCAATTTTGAATAAAAGCAACATAGCCATCCAGCGCTAGGTTTGGGAGATGGGATTCTAAATGAGTATTGAGATGGGGAAATTTCTGAAAAGGCAGAGAAGAAATCATAAGAAAGAAAATAAGTTATGAGGAGTAAATCAGTACATTTAATATCATGTTAGGAAGAGAAATCATAGGAAAGTTAAATAGAAGTTCACATTGTTGAACTGTTTGTTGTTTTGTTTTATTTGAAACTAGGGGCTGCCTTATTGTGGGCCCAGAACTCATAATTTTTAATACTGGAAAGTTCCAGAGAGAAGCAACTCCATGTCAGCAATTCCATGCAACAAGAGGAAATTACCTCAGGAATTGAGAGAACACAAGAGAAAGGAGCTGA
The DNA here is from genome assembly GCF_002007445.2 of Ailuropoda melanoleuca. Classification (NCBI taxonomy): domain Eukaryota; kingdom Metazoa; phylum Chordata; class Mammalia; order Carnivora; family Ursidae; genus Ailuropoda; species Ailuropoda melanoleuca. The sequence goes on from NC_048237.1 coordinate 19,708,794, forward strand.
ATTGGCTTTTCTCATACATCAGAAGCAGAGACATGATCAAAATCATTCCCTGGAATGAAAACTGAGATATGCATCAAACTTTAGTCTTTCTTGTTTTACTAACATAATGAAGAATATTTGCACAGTGCAAGTCAATTTTATTTTGATGGGACACTTACATCTGATACTTCACAAAATCAAATTAATTAAATGTGTTGAACTACCTATTGTAATATATGCTGTCAACAAAACTGACACAACTCATAAAAAAAGACTTGCTTGTTTCCTATATTGATATAATTGGCATTCATTTAATCAATATATGTAAATAGTCACATAAGTCACTTGAAATCTGCCACTGTTTGGAGTCAAAATTAGAATGTCTTCTCATCACTCATTCCCTAAAGTTAAAAAAACTGAATAATCAATCAATATGGCATTCTGAAGAAGCAGTTTTGTTCTAATGTTATCTGTCAAATAACACCTTTACAACCTGTTAAGACAAAACCTGTTATGAGATGACAATACTTGCGTACTCCTAATTTACAGTATCCTTCAAAAAGAAGAGTCAAACTCCTTTATTCAAATGCGTGTGTGTGTGTGTGTGTGTGTGCGCGCGCGCGCGTGCACATGCATGCACTATCTCTATGGCATCTTACCCTCATTTACTCTGGTTAAAAAGGCCTATCAAAAATACTTACAGACAACAGAAATATTTAATTCTACCAACACATTTCTGTTTTTCTAAATAAAATTCATATATATTTAAGATGTACAACATGATTTGTGTGTATACACACACACACACAGTGAATTATTATTATGGTCAAGCTAATTAATATATCTCACCTAGTCGCCTTTTTTTTTCAGATGACAGTATTTGAAATCTACTCCCTTGGCATATTTCCAGTATTCAGTGAAGTATTATTGGCTACAATCATCATGCAGTACATTAGATCATTAGACTTATTCATCTTACATAGCTACCATTCTGTACCTTTTGACCAACATTCCCCTACTCCCCTCAGGGCCCAGGCACCTGGTAACCAGTTTCTACTCTCTGCTTCTATTCCAGATTTTTTTCAGATTTCATATGTGAGAGTGATCATGCAGGTTTTTTTTCTTCCTGTGTTTGGCTGATTTAACTTAGCATTAATATCTTCCACATTCATCCATGTAGTTAGAAATGGCCAGATATCCTTCTTTTTAAAGGCTGAATAATATTCCATTGCACATAAATACCACATTTCTTCATCTCCTCATCTATTGATAGACACTTTAGATACTTTTACAACTTTGCAATTGCAAATAGTGCTGCAGTGAACACAGAGGAATGCAGATATCTCTTTGAGGTACTGATTTCATTTCCTTAGAGATAAATAACCTATAAAGGGGTTGCTGGATCATATGGCAGTTCTATTTTTAGTTTTTTTGGGAGACCTCCATATCATTTTCCATAATGACTGTAACAGTTTACATTCCCACCAACAGTATACAAGGATTCTTTTTTTTTCCACATCCTCACCAACGCTTGTTTGACTTTTATGAAAATAGCCATCCTAACAGGTGTGAGACATCTCATTTTGGCTTTGATTTGCACTTTCCTGATGATTAATAATGTTGAACACCTTTTCATATACCTTTTAGCCATCTGTTATCTGCTTTGGAAACATGTTTATTAAGGTCAAGATCTTTTGGGATATGACACAAAAGCTCAGGCAGCAAAAGCAAAAATAAACAAGTGGGACTAAATCAAACTAAAAAAAAACAAAAACAAAAGCAAAAAACTTCTAAACAGCAAAGGAAACAAAAAATGAAAATTCAATATATAAATTGGGACAACATATTTGCAAACCATATATCTGATAAGGGGTTAATATTCAAAATATGTGAGGAACTCATACGACTAGATAGTTTAAAAAATCAGATTAAAAAAATCTGAGTAGACATTTTTCTACCAATGTTTCTGAAATTTATTACTGGGTCTCATTTACTTTTAAAGAAAAAAAGGAATTTTAGCTAGATTATTGGATTATCAGATGAAATTTTCAGGTATTAATGAGGGAAAAGATGGTGTACTATGTGTACTATAGAAAACAAGAAAAAAAGTATATTTAGAGTGTGTAAAGTACTTTTAAATATTAAAGTTCTATATAATTATTTTAATAAAGCATTCTACAATTTTGGCATATAAAACTGTAATCTTATTCAACGAGAACTTTCAAAATATGGAAGGCCTTATATCTATCTTTTCCAAATATATCATATCAATATTATTAATATGACATTTTTACGAAAATAAGATTATTTTCTATATTTAATCTAAAGTAGTTAATTGAAATAGGTACTATATTTATATTTGTTTGCTTATACTATATAAACTGAAAGACAAATATTTAATATTAGTAATTTTGTACACTTGACACATCTCCCCATATCTAGTGAATTCAGTTGTATCCGCTACTAGTACTAAATACTGTGGATCATTATCATAAAACTGGAAATGAGTAAATATCATACATGTAAATCTTTTATTTACGCATTCACTAAAAAAAAGTACTGAATTTTTATCATACACTAAACTCTATGACAAAAAAGATGACTCAGGATATTTTAAGGTATACAATTTCAAATGGTTAGAACAACAATATACAGATATAATTAATCCACGGTAATTTCTTCTTTAGTGCATCAGTTGATAGATGTTACTAAAAGTCTCATTTACATTGTTTATTTGTTTACTCAAAACTATACATGAAAATAATAAAAATTTGTCAAAATCAAGGAAACTTAATGAAATAAATACAAATTGTCACAATCTGAGTAGATTTCCAATTTTTGAATTATTGGTAGCATATAATTGATATTTCATCAATGACTGATATTTAGATACCATTCCAATAGTCTCTAAAAATGCTGTACATATATTAAGCCAATGCCACCATGGAAAATAATTTACAGGAAACTAAGGGGTACAGAGATCAAATTTATGATATCATAATGCTGATATTCAACAGATATTCAATCTAAGATTCCTACATTTTTAAAAGGAAAACTTAAGAACACTAGGTACATACACAATAAAAATACACAGAAAAATTTTAAATATCTTAAAAATTTCCACGGACAGAGACACCTGTGTGGCTTGGTCGCCTGGGTGTCCAACTCTTGGTTTCCGCTGAGGTCATTATATCGGGATCATGGGATCTAGCCCCGCAACAGGCTCCTCATTCAACAGGGAGCCTGCTTCGGGATTCACTCTCTCCCTCTGCCCCTTACTTACTCTCTCTCTCTTTCTCTCTCAAATGAATAAGTATTTTTAAAAAATTCCAGAGACAAATTATATTCTGAGATATGTAAAGGTGTTTTGCGCATTATTTCTAGACTTCTAGGCATTCAAAAATGCACCAATAGCCCATATTTTCTATAAAGTATTACTAGGAATACAGGAAATGACAAAAAATTACTATAGAGCACTTTACCATTTTATTTTTATGCTTATTTATATTTATGCATAAAATTAACAAGCATATTACCAAGAGGTATGAGTAGTTATATGTTAGTGGTAAATTTTGAGGTTTATTTTTCATTCTATATCTTCCATTTTTTTCTATACCACAGAATAACGTCTTAAATCATAGAAGCGGAATTTTCTTTTTTTTTACTTTTTCTATACCACAGAATAACATGTCTTTTTCTATACCACAGAATAACATGTCTTAAATCATAGAAGGAATTTTCTCTTTTTTTACTTTTTAATATTTTAAATTTTATTGCATATTTTAATCTAAATATTAAAATATTAAAAGCGGAATTTTTCTTTTTTTTTACTTTTTCTATACCACAGAATAACATGTCTTTTTCTATACCACAGAATAACATGTCTTAAATCATAGAAGCGGAATTTTCTTTTTTTTTTACTTTTTAATATTTTAAATTTTATTGCATATTTTAATCTAAATATTAATTGTGAACTTTTAAAAATTGTATTAGAAATAAATTTTATGCATTATTTTCACTTTTATGTTGTAAAGTTTAATAATAGTTACATGCCTTTATGATCAATTTTATTATTTACCTTGTGTCTATTTTGATTTGAATATCAATGTCATTAATTATTATGATATATATAAATATTCTCAGATCCATGTCCAGAGCTTATCATGCTTATATTTTTTTGCTTTTGTTTTTGTTCCCTATGCTATGACTTCTATACTTCTCAAACAAGAACATTCAATGCTTTCCAAGTATTTTTAACAGGGCCCGGCACATACACTAAGTATTCAAAATAATTTGATAAAAAAATAATAATTATGTCAGCATTTTAACATGATAAAAATAGATCCAAATTTTTAAATTATAGGATATTTGATATGAGGAGCCAATTAGAGATAAATAGTTCAGAAGTCTTATTTTGCTGTGAAAAAAGGAAGAGATATTGACTAACTCTAGACTCTAGGTCAGTTTTAAAAGTTAAGAATTTAAAGATAAATATTAAAAGAACAGGAAGTAAATAAACTGCAGATATTTGAGATGGTCTAATGTAATATCAGTTTCTACTGTGATAACAGACAGCTCTACAAAAATAATGTCAATCGAATGTTGTTCTCATTTTAATAACAGAAATTCCATACCAATTATAGTTATTTATTTCACTTTTGCCAGTCAACATCTGTAATGATGATTACCAAGGATATAGAATCTCCAATTAGTAAGGCACCTGGCTTAAGTGCCTTATATTCTCACAGAGGAACATAGAAAATATGCAAGCAAAATAATAAATAATATTTCATATAGTGATAAGTTAAAAGAAGAGATAAAACATAACTACAGAGAATATTTTTTTCCTGATGATATGGCATTGCACTGAATGATAAATCTATTCTCTTGAAACTAAAATTGGGGTGAAATAACACTTCAGTTTTTGGGAAGAGTTAATGCAGAAGCCATGAAGCCTGAGTAGACTCTACCAGCTAGAGGAGAAGAAAAGGAGGCTGGGTTCAGGCAGAGAGTGAAGGAAAGTACACAGAACTGATTGGTGATTAGTGACTAGCTTTGAATACACAATGTCTGTAGTAATGTAAGAATCATTCACAAGTCTACAGTTCATCTTTTTCATCTATGCAATTTCCTATTTCAGTTTCTAAAAATTGCAATACAAATTTGTTGCCCCTAAATAAAAACTGAAATACGACTAAAACCATTGTTCTGATAACTGGTGTTTAAGATCTAATATATTCTATTTTTATCAACTGACTGAAAACTTCAAATTAATCATGTATACAATTAGAAACTCTGGGAACAAACTATCCATGCACACATGTTGCTGCTTACCATGTGGGAAATATTAATCATATTCACCTGAAGAAAGTTTATAGACTACCTGGAGAAAATAAAAGATTATAGGACTACAGATGGATATTTTTCACTATATTTCCATATTTTACAAAAGTAAGGCAATACGCAAACCCATTGTTTCCTGAACTGGGAAGACTAATGACCTCTGGGAAGATTTTTAGTACCAAATATTTTAAAAAACTCAGATTTCAGGGCTTAATAAATAATATCAGAGATGAGTTTTTGATAGTCTAACTACAGTTTCATACGTACCACTATCATAAGTCACATTTTGAATCAGTGATCTGGAAAATTCTGTTCTATGATTTTCAGATATTATGATCAAGATTTCAAATGAATATCCTTGCAAGGATGCTGAAGGAGAAAACAGAAACAGCAACACAGGCATAGGTAACACTTTATCAAAACTATGAGGCTGTGTACCTATCTGCTTAAATTTTATTGTTCTCTTTTTTAATATCCTTCACCTTTTTCTGTAAACATTACTAAAACATAATTATTAATATGTCTTATTAAAAATGACTCTTCTATAAATTTTTAGAAATTTCTAAGAACATGTACATCGGTTATGAATATCATTGTTGCTCTAAAACTCAGAGGTATTTGCTATTTTTTTTCTAATTTTCTTTCTTTTCATTTATTAAAACATTATCTTTTTCTTTCAAACCATTACCTTCCCCAAAACTAATGCTACTGCAGTAAGACAAAATAAAATAAAAATAGTCTTAAAAAGTAAACAAGTTTCTTTGTTTTTGTTTTTATGTTTCTCATAATGTATTGTGCAAGGCTTTTGAAGGCTTGGAAGGTATTTTATTCAGATACAGCCAGTGGTAGATTTCTTTGCATGCCGTTTACCCAAAAGAAGGGACCAGAAATAAAATAATCACATTATCAATGTAAAGTGATAGTATAGCGCAAAAAAATAAAGTTATAAATTGGAATTTTTTGTTCTAATTGTTATATTCTGGTTTAAGATTTTCTGCACCTGCCGAGTAGCTCCAGCCTACAGAGAGCCAGATAGGACAGGGAGAGCCTAACGCAGAAATACATCCTTTAAACTATTTTATTTTTTTTGTAACCGAACTTCAAATTTTTTAAAGATTTTATTTGAGAGAAAGCATGAAAGACAGCGACCAAGCATGAGTGGAGTGAGGCGGGGAGGAGGGCAGGGGGAGAGGGAAGGAGAAGCAGGCTCCCTGCTGAGCAGGGAGACTGACTTGGGCTGGATCCCAGGATCCTGGGATCATGACCTGAGCTGAAGGCAGATGCTTAACTGACTGAGACACCCAGGCACCCCTGAACTTTAAAATTTTTAATAAAATACTTTAAGAAGGAAATCTCATACAATCTACTATTTTTCCTACATGAAATAGTACTCATCATCACTAATCATTAGAGAGATGAAAATCAAAACCGCTATGATACAGCCACTTAATAGCTATTAAAATAGCTATCATCATAAAAATAAAATAAAACAAGCATTGGCAATATTATTCAGTCATAAAAAGGAAAGAAGGAAATAATGCCATTTACAACATAAATGGACCTTGAGGGCATTTTGCTAAGTGAAATAGAGAAAGACAATCCATAGATTACACTTGTATGTGTAATAAAAAAATTTTAAAAATTTTAAAAAAGCTGAACTCACAGAGAAAAATTGATGATTTCCAGAGACAAGAGTGGAGGGTAGGTAAAATGGTGGTCAAAAGGTACAAACTTCCAGTTACAAGAGAAATAAGTTTTGTGATGTAATTAACTGCATGATGACTAAAATCATCAATACTGTATCATGTATTTATGAGAGAAAATTTTAAAGGTCTTATCACAAGAAAAAAAATATAACTCTCTGAGGTGATGGAAGTTAACTAAAGTTATTGTGATAATCATTCCACAATATATACATAAATCAAATCATAATGTCGTATACCTAAAACTAATACAATGTTATATGTCAACTATATCCCCCCAAAATGAGACAAAGTAAGTAAAAGGATGATTGCTTTGCCTTTTAGCCTAAAAGATCCAGGAGGGAAAAATATAATAAACGCTCTTATATTCTGGCAAAGAAAAATCTTAGTTGTGTATTTTATCAGATTCTGCACTTATTCAGAAAACTATATTGTTTTTCCCTTTTACCCTGTTAAAATGGTATATTACATTTTCAGAATTTTTAAATGTTGAATCATCCTAACATTCTTGAGATAAACCCAATTGATCGTGATGTATAATTTTTATTATAATAATTCAATTGACTAATCTTCTTAAAGAGTTTTTGCATCCATGTTAAATAATTTTACTTATTGCATTATCAAATACAATAAAAGCATGTGTTGAAAATGTACCATAAGTTTTGATGTATGTATTTGGACTTGAAACCATCACTACAACCAAGATAATAAAGGCATCTGTTATCACCCACAAAAAAAAAAAGAACAAAATTATAGATCTCACTAATCTTACATGTTTCCAAGAGCCCAAATAAACATAATGCCCTTCAATGGTTCACAGTCAACAATTCTTTACGTATACGCTAAAATCCAAAAAGCTCTGAAAACTGCAAGCTTTTTGTGGAACTTATCTGGAAGGAAGACCAGAGTGACCTGAACTCCTTTGGTGGTGAACGTGAACTAGGGTCCCTGAAGCTACCCGTGATTTTTACATATCCCACTTAATGTGAAAGTTATCTGTGTCACTGCAGACATATTAATATGTTTGATCATAAAAAGTTTGAAAAATGGTTAAAAAATTACTAAAACTACCTTGCAAATACTAAAGTTTAAGAATAACATATTACTCAATAAATTTGTGTTGAGAACCTACTGTTTACTGTAAAATAGATGTTGCAAAGTACATAAAACATATAGAAGAATGAAATAATCAGAATTTTGTTATCCATTCTCTTTTACTGTAAAATAAATCATTTACATAAAACCATACACAAAATAAACACAGATTTAATGGATGCTCATTAGATGAACTTGCTTGTAACCACCTTTCAGATAAAGAAATAGAGCTTTGCCAGCCACTCATGACATTCCTCCATTCGCCATGTTCTGTTCTCACATCCTGTCTTCACCTATAATTAACCACTGTCTTGCCGTTCATAACCACTTCCTTTTGTAACCACTTCCTTGCATTTCTTAATATTAGTATTCAAGTCTCCATTATTGATCTCTATAGTTTCATCATGTATGTTTTATGATCACTTTTAAACCTTTTTTTTAATCCACAGATTTTGCTTTCCTTGTTTACAGTTAATCTTTTTCCTTTCTTAAAGTTTATTTATTGATAAAACATGAGTCATCATGCCTAAGGAATTTTTTAAAGCTTGGGTTTTGCTGACTGCCTATGCTTGTACTAGATTTACATGTTTCTCCATTTTGATTATTGGCAGTTAAGTACACAGGTTTGCTTAGATGTAGTTTCAATCCTATGGGCAGGACAATAAGCAGTATTATTTTCTATTTGTGTTGAAACATATTACCACAATTTAGTACTTAAAACTACAAATTTTTCTTAAAGTTTGAGTTTCGAAGGACAGAAATTTTTTGTAGGTCTCATGGGGCTAAAATCAAATTGTCAGCAGAGTTATGTTTCATCCTGGGGTTAGTTATGCTTCACTTCCATGCCTTTTCCTGTTCTACAGTCTGCATTCATTCCTCCGTTCATGGCCCCATTACGGCACCTTCAAAACCAGCAGTGTTGCCCCTCTCTGTTTTTCCTAAGTCCTTCCCCTCTCACCACAGCCAGGAAAGGTTCTCTGCTTTTAAGGATTCATGTTAGTAGACAGACTTCACCTGAATAATCCAGGTAACCTTCCAATCTCAAAGTCATTAATAGTAATCATATCTGCAAATACTCTTTGTCATGTAAGGTGACATACTCAAGGGTTTCTGTGATCTATAGAGAACATATTGGGGGTCATTATTCTGCTGACCACATAAGAGCTATCTCATTCTTTCAAAAACAAGCAAGTAATTTCTAGTTTTCTTTTTCATGTGAGCAGCTTTTGATTCTCAACTGATTCTCAATTCGCAATTAATTCAATGATGATTACAAAATTAAGATTTTCTAGTTTATTCTTCATTTCTTTTTCATTTATCAAATGGAATGCAAAAATATTTCATTTACTTTCTTATAAAACATAAAAGCATATGGACATATTTTATCTTCTCAGATTCCTAGTTCAGATGAGAAATATAGGATTAATAATTCTTTCCCTTTATTTACAAGTTTTTAAGGTAATTATTTCTTCTCTATCATGCTCATATGACCCCTGTGTATCTGAGCGTGTGTGTGAGAAAGAGGAAGAGAGAGAACAGAAAAAGAGCGGTTATTAAATATGGATATAAGGGATGCCTGGGTGGCTCAGTTGGTTAAGCATCTGCCTTTGGTTCAGGTCATGATCTCAGGGTCCTGGGATAGAGCCCCGCATTGGGCTCCCTGCTCAGTGGGAACTCTGCTTCTCCAGCTCCCTCTGCCCTCCCTCCCACACCCCCCCACTCACCTCCCCCACTCATGTGTGTGCTCTCTCTCTCTCTCTCAAATAAATAAAATATTTTTTTAAATATGGATTTAAATATATTTGGTGGGTTTCAATCCATTGCATTACTATGCCTATTGCAATTCTACCTATTCCACTTTTTGCTAGGAGAAAGACCTTCAAACTGACTTCTCAATGGTTTGGACTTGACCCTAGAAGCGTTTGATATATTTTTTTGCTATCCCATATAATATAGTATGAAGATTAATATTACTTAAAAATTCATAATTATAAAGCTTTCACTTACTTTTTTACTAATAGGTTTCTTAAACAAATTCAGAACCTCAAAACTGCAGGGTCATCTTTTTTTATGGATTTCAAACCTTTTTTTTTTTAATGTAAAAGTGTTTTCTAAAATTATAGTACTTAATGTTTGCTCAGTTCAATTTTCTTCTTTTGGTTTTCTGCTTCAGAGGTTCCTACTAATCATATGCTTTATCTTCCTTCACTATCTTCAATATTTGTCACTTTAGTTATCTTTCTTCATCTTTATTTTTTAAATGATCCCTTTTCACCTTCCTTTTCTATTAAATCTTCATTTTAGTCTCAATTTCTAATATGATTTTTTTCTTTTATTTATAATTCTTGCCTGAATTCTATAACCTCACTTCTGAGTTTTTCAAAATCTGATATATTTTGTGTTTTTTTTCCTACATCGTTATCATTTTCTTAATGACTTTTAACTAATTTTAGAATACAATTTCGATCTATTACAAGAGCTATCTTTATGGTATGATTTCATTGTCTGTAGTAAGGAAAAGAAAAGCAGTCTATGAGCTGGCTTAGTATTATCATCAAACCTTTGGTGTTTTAAAAAAGCTAGGCCGATAACCACAGCTAAGCTTTAGAATGCTCTGTGTTAACCAATTTCACAAAGCATCAAATCAAACAAAGCATCAAATCTGTCATAGACAGATCAAGACAAAAATAATTAATAAAAATAATTCCCCACTATGACAGATCAAGACAAAAATAATTAATCAGACAGATCAAGACAGATCAAGACAGATCAAGACAAAAATAATTAATAAAAATAATTCCCCACTATGTCTGAAAGCATACACACACAGATACACACACATATCTACACACTGTCTAAGCCATAAAAATAACCAAACATCCCCCTATTTTGCCTATTTTAAGTGGCTGCTACTTCCTCATCAAATCATAGCTTTAGCTTTGCTGTAGTCTTCCTTCTTCTGGATAAGATTTATTAAGAAACCCAATCACAAAATTACCCCTGTTTCCTGATATCTAGATTCTCAATCTGGAATAAAACTTCAGTACATCTTCCTCTAAAGCCACCTAACATGAGCCCAAATTCTATTAAAAGTCATTTATGGCATGCTCTAACAAAAACACTCCACAGTTCACAATAGTGTGCGGTCACCTTTACTATAATGAATAAGCCCAACTTGCTCAACTACGTAGAGGTGTATTCCTGGTGATCTTTGGTTTGAAGGCATTACTACTAAGGATACAGATAATGGTCCTTAACTCTCATTCTTCTTAACAGGTATGAAATATAACCTCTGTTTTGTTTCTTAAATTCCACATATGAGTAAGATCATATAATAATTGTCTTTCTCTGATAGACTTATTTTGCTTAGCATAATACTCTCTAGTTCCATCCACATCATTGCAAGTGGCAAGATTTCATATTCCTGATGGCTGAGTAGGATTCCATTATATACATACACCACATCTTCTTTATCCATTCAACTGTCTATGGACATCTGGACTCTGCATAGTTTGGCTAGTGTGGACATTGCTGCTATAAACATTGGGGTGCAGATCACTACAGATCACTACAGACCCCTTCAGATCTCAGATCACTACATTTGTACCTTTGGGGTAAATCCCTAGTAGTGCAAATGCTGGGTTGTAGGGTAGCTCAATTTTCAGTTTTTTGAGGAAACACCATACTGTTTTCCAGAGTGGCTGCACCAGCTTGTACTCCCACCAACAGTTTCTATCACCATTTTTATCTTTAAATATCAATCTTTTTTATTCCTGACCTCAAGCAACCCTGATTTGCTTTCTGTTATAAGTTAGACTTAATTTTCCTAGAACTTAAGATCTTGAATCACTCAATAATTACTTTTGTGTCTGATTCTACCCAGCATGATTTTGAGATTTATCTGAAATTATACACTTTAACAGTAGATGATGATATTTCATTAAATGGGTATGTTACAATGTGTATATCCATTCACCTGGTGATGGTTATTTGGATTGCTTCCAGTTTTGGCCTCTATATAAAGCTGCTGCAACCATTCATGTACAATAATTTACATAGATACTTACTGCATTTATCTTGTATAAATACAATAGGAATACAGGTCCAGGGTCACGTAGTAATTTTATGCTTAATTCTATTAAAACTACCAATTGGTTGTCCAAAGTGATTATGCAATTTTACATTTCCACTAGCAAATTATGAAAGCTCAGGTTGCATAACCCCCCAACACTTGATGTTATCTTCTTCAATTTTAGCAGTTCTAGACTGTGTGTAGTAATGTCTTTTTTGTGGGTTTATCTGATGACTAAGTTTGCTATCTGTTCATGTAATTATTGGCCACCCATGTATCTTTTCCCCCCTGAACTGTCTGTTCAATTATTTTGAAAATATATATTGTGTTGTCTTATTTTAAAGTTGGAATTGTTTATATAATTTGGATACATATCCTGTGTTAGATGTATGTACCACAAATAGTTTCTCCCAGTATGTCACTTATATTTTCATTTTCTTAACAGAGGTTTTGGAAAAAAGGACCTTTTCATTTTGATGATATGCAATGTATTGTTTTTCTCCCTATATTTCTTGTGGCTTTTGAACCCTCCTTAGAAATTTGTGCCTGACAATAACTGCAAATATTCTTTCCTATATTTTAGAAGTTGTGTATTTTCAGTCTTTAACTTTAGCTCTACAATTTGATATAAGAAAGAAATACTACTAATTATACAATCTCTTCCAGAAAATAAGGTAAAAGGAAACACTGCTTAACACATCTTAAGAGATCAGAATTAATCTAATTTTAAGCCAAATATATGTCAACCCCCCCCCATTTTTCCTTATTAAATAACATTGGCAACTTAAGTAAAAATAAGCCATAAATGGGTGGATCTGTTTTTGGACTATCTTGTTACATTTACTATTATCACACTATATGGATTGTAGACTTACATTAATTCTTAAAATATGTGAGCATAAGCCCTCTAGTTTTATACTTCTTTTTCATTTTTTTTTGAATAGATAAATAGATGAAATATATATCTTTCATATAAAGTTGAGCATATTCTTGTCTGGTCCTAAAAAAATAGCCTGCTAGAATTTAAGCGAAATTTGTATTGAACCTACAGATCAACTTAGGAATGTTTTATTTCTTCTAATGTTGGGTTTAATTCACACCTCTTTTTCCAGCTTCACCTTAACTCAGCAGGACTATTGTGTTCTTCTTGGGAATCCTTTTCCTATACCGTGTTTCATAATCTAATTTCAGGGAGAATTCTGGAAACAATTACAGAATACAACTCATTTACTTTTCTTCTTCCAATGTTCACAGTCCTTTATTTTTTTCCAGTGTCAGAAAGCAATTGTTTTTATATTTTGTCAGTTTTTATAGTTTTTTTTAATGGTGAAAAGTAATTTCCAGTTGCTCATTCATCTACATAAGTAGAATTCCTTATTTCCTCTTTGAAAAAAAATGTCTATTGGATCTGTAATGATTTTATCTCATTCCTTATATTAAGAATTTCATTTTTTTTCACTTATTCCTGTTCGATCGTACAGAGTCATAAAGTTTGTTTTTGAAAATTCCATTTTTAACTTTGCTGATTTTCCATATCAATCAACTGTCTTCTATTACATTCATTTCTTGTCTTTATTATTTCCTTCTTTCTCTTTCCTCTGAATTGATGTTACTCAATTATCAAGATATTATCAATGTATCATTAATGATAATTATTCTTGTTCTCTAATATATGCATTGGAAGCTATGAAAAATCTTCTAAACTTTGTTCTGCCTGCGCCTTAAAAGTTTAATATTCTGTACTATATTTCCAGACATTTAAAAATACACTTTATAATTTTTATTGTGACTTATTTTTTGAGCCACTGATTAATTAGAAGTGTAATCTCCTTAAACAAGTAGTTGGGAAATTTTCAAGTTTACTTTATGTTATCGACTACTATTTTAGTAACATTGTAAACGGCAGAACATTGATTGCTATGTATTCTTTGAAATATATTTGAAATTATCGAACCTACATTTGGTTTATAATATTTGTATATTTTTCCATGTGCACTTGTACATGAAAATAATGCAGTGCCTTTGTTGAATGTAAGTTTAATTTAGTAGGTTTAGGTCAATTTTGCTACTATGCTTTCAGATCTACCAAAGCATTATTGATCATTTTTCTTTTTATTATATTAGCTGTTAACAGTACTGTGTGATTATCTCCCATTACAATTTTGTATGGGCATATAATATGTATATGATAAACATATATGTATATATGATATATCTGTATCTGAGATTTACATATTTAACACCTATGTTAATTTGTACATACTACTTCTGAATTGTGATATGTTTCTGTTGGTTTTCTTTTAATTACAAAATATCCTTCTATCTTCTAGAGATGCATTATTCCTTAAAATGTACTTTGACTACTATTACTATAGCTACAACAGCTTTGTTTTGGTTAGTGTTTACATGATATATCATATTTAATTATTTTACTTTTTAACTTTTCTGTGTCCCTATCTTTAACATACTGCTCTTGAAAGAAGCATGCAGCTGTGTTTTATATTTTATCCTTTCTTAAAGTCCTAGCATTTTTCGTTAAGTATTTTCTGTTCAATACATCCAATATTTTTTACACTTATAATGGAACATTTATTTAGTGTAATAAGACACTAAACCTTAAATATAACCCAATATTTTTTAATATTCCTTTTTCATTCCTCCATCTTGTGGTTAATACTTAAAAAACTATCATTCCATTTTACCCATTGTAATTTGTGAGTTATGAAATTTTTACAATTGTTTTAGTAGTCTCTTTAAAGATCACAACACAATGCTTTATGACAGTTTAATGCAGATTATTACTTTTTCCACCTTACCAAGCATACTTAAATTCTTCCAAATCATCTGGCCTTTGAAGTAAGTTTTTATGAATTTTATATTGTAAACAGTACCAGACATTTCTATTGCTGTTTTGGGGCTGGCAGTAAAGCTTTCATCTTCATTTATTTTCCACATATTTATCCTTACATTGTTTTTTGTTTCCATCCAGGATCAGTTTTATGTTCCTGTCTGGAATTATTTTCCTTCTCTAAAAAAATGCCCTTAAAGATTTGTCTTGGAGAAGATTTTTGTGCACAAGATATTTCAGTATTTGAATATATCCCCATTTTAATTTTAATGGATAATAGGATACTGTCTTTGGGAAGAGAACTGTAGCTACTACTCTTGATCTTAGCCAAAAGGCCAAGAAAGTGATGCGAACAGAATTAGAGAATGATATTTATTTCCAGCACTTTAAAGGTGTCATTTGATTGCTTAGTAACATTCATTATTTTTGTTGAGAAACTCAGTAGGCTTTGCTTTGCTGTTGCTTTTTCAAAAGTAATGTTTTTATTTGTCCTATCTGTTCATAAGATTTTCTAGTTGTCTTTGGTTTTCAGTGGTCGGACTATAATGTCCCTAGATATTATTTTCCGCGAATTTATCTTATCATTGCCGGCAAAGTCTCTTAAATCTCTGGCTTGATTTCTTTAACGAGTTTTGGGCTATTTGAAGACACATACCTCTTCCAGTGTTGCTCTTTCCACATTTCTACTTTTTCTCTAGGATTCCACTTACACCTATTTAGGTCTTTGTTTTCCACCTTATTCTTACATCTACTGTATTTCCTTCCTTTTTTTTTTTCCTCTTTAGGCTCTAATTTATTTGTGTGTCAATCTGTTTTCTTACTTAGTAGTCTTGACTTTTGTGGTGTGAATCTTCAATTAAATCCACACAGAGAATTACAAATTCAGGTACCATATTTTTTTTTCATTTTAGAATTTCTATGTATTAAAGTTCCACACGCTGATGCAGTGTTCTTCATCAGCTATTTTGTCTGTTTCTCCTCTTAATTTTGTTAACACTTAATCTACATTGCTTTAAAGATCTGGTCATCTACTCTCATTAATTTTATCTGATGTGGCTGTATTCCTATTTCCTGTTTTCTCCTGCTTTTCAGTATTGTGTTGTGTTTACTCTTTAGCATGTTTAGTCTTTTTTGATAGAATATTGCTGATTGTGAATTAAAATTAAAATGTTTATATGATGTTTTCTTTTATTACAATAGCTCTCTTTCCTGAGACAATAAAATAGTGGCTGGTCATATTAATGAAGTAGAGATTTAATTCTGGGTTGGAGCTCAGCTGAGATTCAAGGACCTTTGGTTCATCTCTGCATTATTATTTTCAATCGAGAAGATTTCATATTTTCTGGGAATCTTCCTCCTTACAGATTCTAAACTCTAACACTCGGATCTCGAGATTGCTGCAACTTCTGCTTTAACAGAAATGTTCTGCTAGGTTATATTCAATTAAATAAGGAGGCCATTAGACCTAGAAGGCTCTACTGCCTGGCCAAGTAAGTAAAACAAAACCTAAGCTTGTAACTGCTTCAAGGTTATAAAATCAAAAGGTTAAGCATAACCAATCACAACCAACCAACTAGGCTTTAAGCTATAGACAATGGAATCATTTCCTGTCTTCACTTCTGCACTTTCTCCGTTTAAGTCTTTCACCTGGTTCCTGTCAGCAGAGCCCTCCTAACCACTTTCAGTTTGTAGCTGCCACATGCAAACAGATTTTTGCTTGAACTCTTAAATTTTTTAATAGATCTCAGTTAATCTTTTAACAGTTCTTAGCTTCTTATCCTGCACAGTCACAAACCCCCTCAGGATAAAAGTACCAGTATTCGAGGTTCTCCCAAGTTTCCAAAAGCATTGCTGCCAAAAGCTCCACAAGATTTTAATCCAAAACCTTTCTTTTTCTAAGTAGGAGTCTTTCTCAGATGCAATGCCCATATCCTCAGCTTTCTACCTTTCCAGAAATTAAGAACTGTCACCAAAATAAAAACAGCCGCAGGTATAAATTCACTTTTCTGAGACTGCCTTTTCTCTGGAGTTTTAGCACCTCCAGTTCTCACTTCTCCGTATCCTCTGCCATCACACAGATGAGTTAGGTCTTTATCTAGATTTTTTCCGGTTGTTCTCAGAAAAACCTAATTATTCAACTCTCCCTTCTCCAGTTTAAAAGTCTGAAATGCAATTTTCCACAAAAAATATTAACACTAGTTGAAGCCTGATATTTATTTTATGTGGCCTATGGAAAGTTGGGGTCATTCACCACTTTCCTGATGCCAACTTTTGTTTGTACGTGGAAGTATGCTTATGCTATTTTGTCCTACCCATAAATCTTTACCAAAAACAAAAACAAAAAAACTTCAAGTGATTACTTCCTAATTGTCATCTTATTCATCAGTTTTTGTGTCAAATCCTTAGCAATGTCTTCTCTATCACCAAAATGCACTTACATCCTCCCCATATCATGCTGTCTGTACTTTAATTTTATTGTTCCTAGCTGACTTTTAGTTTGTATCTGCAAGCTTGTTTTGTTCAAAATCTGTCCCCATTTTTATTTAATTATCAGACTTCAAACGAGCTAACTATGATTATTTGGGTCACCACTGTTTATCCAATAACCAATAGTATACCTGTAATACCTATTAACTGATAAATGAATAAAGCGTGACGGGTGCCTGGGTGGCTCAGTTAGTTAAGCATCCAACTCTTGGTTTTGGCTGAGATCATGATCTCATGGTCATGGAATCGATCCCTGTGTTCAGTTCTGAGCTGTGTCGAGTCTGTTTCAGATTGTCTCTCCCTCTCCCTTCTGCTCACTCTCTCTCTCTCTCTGAAATAAATAAATAAGATGTTAAAAAAAAATGAGCATGAGGAAAATTTTTTCTAGAAGCATATATAGATCTAGTATCCCAAGGGGTACTCTTAGAATGAAAAAAAATAATTTCATGTTTTAATTCTGAGAACAGCTGTTTCTTATAAAACACAGCACATATTAATTAGCAGGAATTAATTACTCTTTATATATGTTAAAAAGTAAAAAGTAAAAAAAAAATATTTTTTCTATTCTAAATTTCTATATTCAGCAAAGAAGAGACAGAGGTTAGTTTTGTATTATACTATAAATGAATGCCTTATTTGAAAGGAAATCAAATATGGCCTAAGTGACTATTGCATAGAATGGAAGACTGGCATATGAAGAAATTAAATACTCTGTAAAATATTTTACTAGAAACTCATAAATTTGGAGGCAAAGAATTTGTATGTAGAAAATTATTTGACTTAGATTTAATTTTCTTAAATCAAGGCCTAAAAATATTCCGAATGTAGTGCTCATCCAAACATACTCTACAAAGTGTTCTTATAACTGAACCTTGGCGTAGTTGTAACAAATAGAAAAATAAATATTTGTAAGTCCTTAAACAATAAATTAGGAGGTGTCATGTGTTCTACAAGGTCTATATTAGGGTACAAATTGCTTGATTTAGATTGTATTTGATGAAATGGCACATAAAAGTTTAACTTTTACAAGAATGTAGTTATGTTCTGATTATGAAGATAATGGATAAAAATGTTTCCAAAAATCATGCTAAATTGTCATAAAATACTTATGGGTATAATTTAATTGGTGAAAGTGTATCTTTCTAAATCAGCATGACTCAGGGAAATATCTTATAAACTTTGTGAAATAAACACTGCAGAGGCATTATCTCAAATAATCTCCAGTAGCATTTTCTAGATAAAAAGCATTTATTTCTCATTTTAGGAAAATATTCCACATTTTGTATTTTTGATAAAAAGCTTTGAAATTTCACATACAAATGAGTTAATAATGTATTCATAAAATATTTTCCAAATGATATTCCGATTCACCTTGGTATATTCACTGTATCAAATATTATAAGTAGCAGCAATTTCTTGTCATATAGTAATTTCCTTGTGCTCTGATGTGAAGAGAATGAAGATTTTTTTGGAAATGAATCAGAAGTAGTACTGCAAGGATAAGACATGGCGATAATGAAGTGTTTTTTACCATGACTCAGTTTTTAGATCTTTACATTATATAATACTAAAATATTACTTCTCGTAATACAGATTCTTAATATCAAACTTCAGTAAATAAAAATTTTAAAATTTTCATTCATGTTTGCCCAATATAAGAATAAGCAGGAAAGGTAAATTACAGGGAAACAAATGACATAAAACAAGACAAATAGGGAAATGAATATCCCAGACCGGAGCTGGATTTGACTATGAAATGTCTGTGTTTGGCTTTACTATTTATTAATGCCTTAGCACAATTACTTACCCATGTTTTAGACATACTTACAGACACACATACATACCACCCATATATAATTCCCAACCTTAAATTACCTAGGGTCTTTCCTTTGCTTAGCTTGTTGATAATATTTTTATTCTGACCTACCAGATTATGAACATGCAAAAAAATGGAATCTTTAAAATTAAACAGATATGGTTTTTAAATTCTAATTCTGTCACTTGATAGTTTTGACTTCCAAATACTTCAAATATTTCATCTGTATAGTACGAAAAAAAGCATTTTTCTCATAGACTTTTGAGCAGAAGCAAGATAGAGGAACAATAATAGTATTACTTTGCACTGAAGTAACAGTGCTATAACAAGAATTATTCTAAATATTTATTTAATCATTAAACACTTTAGTAAGATAATTGTATTATTACTATTTTATGGATAAACTAAGAATTTGCCGAAAATGTCTTAGTTTAATGCATGATGAAGGCAGGCTTTCAAGTCCAAGTTCTCAATAACACAAATTTACCTGTGCTAAACACAGAAGTACTTCCTGATGCATGGGTAAATCCTATAGACTCTAGAGGTAGGAATGATGATTACACGTAAGAGATACTTGTGTGCATGTATGTTTTCGCTATAATGTCACAAAGTTACCCGAACATTTTCTTCAAGTCTTTTTTTCATTTGTTTGACCCAGTTAGATATCCACTGATTCTCTTTCATAAATATGGGTTTTTGGCTAATTACAGGCCTAAAATAAACCTAATTCTGGTTTCATTTCTAGCAAGTTACGGATTTCCTTTGTATATTTTTCTTATCTATTTCACTTGTATTTAAATATGATCAAGATTTATTGATATATAAAATGCAGTCAATTAAATAAACATACTACAAAATCCTCTTGACTATTACCTCTTTCCAATTACATTACTCTCCTTTTTCTCATTTTCACAGTGAAAGAAGTTGTCTACATATTCTGATGCCCTGTCTCCAACTGTCAATCTACTATAATATGCTTACTGGCTTCATTATTTTCTAAAAAGATGCTCAGATAAATAATGAACAAAATCCTATAGAGACCCTTAACTTCTTGTCTTGCTCTTTTCCTTCACAACATTTGAAATATTCAGCTAGATATGAGGAGACTTGACTAGGGAAAAAGGGGCATATGGAAAGGAACACAGCCAACATCAGGAAATTATAGGAACTCTAGAGCACAGTGCATAATTAGTACGAAGTAACCATAGGTAAGCCGATACAATTCATCACACCTTTAATTCCCGTTCCCATGAACCTACTGCAGTATTTCACATAAGAACTATATAGGCAATTTGTCTAAACTAGTGGTTTCCAAGCCTGACAAATCACATCTAGATACACAGCTGTAATAGCTTTTTAGCCTCTGCTGACCAGGAATGGATTTAGAATAAGTGCTGAACAAGACAATTAGCAGCATCAGCCAAAGGACAAAATCAAGAAAGACACACAATTATTTGGCAGAAGCCTCTGGATGATAGATAGAAGCACTATTAATTCTGATGAGGAAGGCAAGAAATGTAATAGATTGAAGCACAAAAAAATGGTATTCATTTTGAACATGTTAAAGATGGGATTCCTATAAGACAACTAAGTTGAAATTTTGAGACATGGCATATAACATGACTTAGAAGATTGGACATATTAATTTAGTTTTGAAAAATAGATATTGGCAAGAGAAATAAACTTTAGATATGTGAATAAAGGCTTTATGGGGTAAAATATCATTGCAAAAAAGTCTCTATATAGAGACAGGAGAGTATATTATCAAGATATGCATACTAATCCAGTATATACCCTAAGTAACTGGAGTTATAAATGAAGAAAACTGGCATTATAAAATATGGTGAAAATCTAGACCAAAACAAACAAACAAACAAATAAAAACACCTTAAAACTTGTTTTTTTTAATTGACAAGTTAATTGGAAAAAAAATATATATATATATATGCTGGTCTTCATCAAAATTAGCTCTTTAAAACATACTCATTGGAAAATAAAAATGCAAGACACAAAATAATGGAAAATATTTGCTAAACAAATATCTGATAAAGAATTTTACTCAGAACGTGTTTTAAAATGTTAGAGTAACAAGATAAAAACCTAATTAAAAATGGGCAAAAGTGTTAATTAGACATCTAATAAAGAAGATACACAAATGAAAAGAATATCAACCTAGTCACAGAGTAACAAAATTAAAACCACAATGAAAGACTGCTGGGCCACTCACTAGCTACAATTTATAAAGCTAACAACACAAAGCATTGGTGCAGAAATGCATTGCACTGGTGTAGTTCTCATTCATGGTTTGTGGAAATATAAAGTGATAAAAAACAGTTTGGAATGCAATTTTGCAGTTTCTTATAGACTTAAAAACATGAAATTGCCATTGACCCAACAATTTCACTCTAAGATACTAACCCAAGAGAAGTGAAACATACATTCCTGGTGAAGAGTTGTTCTAGATTGTTCTCAGAAGCATTAGCTATAATTTCCAAAAAAGTAGAAGCAGCAGAGAGTATATCAAACTTCATGAGAGAATATACAGAAAATCTCTGTTCCTCCCTCTCAATTTTGTTTTAAACTTAAAATTCCTCTAAAAATCATCTCTAAAAAAAAAAAGGGTAGAATCCTGAAGTAAAAATAAGTTACTTATCAGGCTGGCCTCCCGTGATATTATTGAAAGTGTAACTTAAAGTATTACAAAATGCTGAAACACCTGAAAACACTGGGTAATCTAAAAGTTATTCTTATGACTTATTAGTAATGATAGTGTATTCAAATTTGTCCGTGAGGCTTTAAATATTTGTAACTCTTATGGGATATACACTTTACTCACCCTACAATGCAAGTGAGGCAAAGGTGATAGAGTCTCTCCGCCCCTTTTAAAAAAAAAAAGAATCCTAATTAGAATTATATAATTCTGAATAGGAAAACAACAGATAAAATCCCAGAATACTTAAAAGAGGTAAGCACCACCAAAATGATGATTTGGCAAGTGGTGGCAAGTGGATAAGCATATTCATTTTTACAATTTTTAAAAAAGGTAAAGGGCCCCCATTTGTATAATTTCAAATTATTTTGTTTTAAATTCTTAGTTATTATAAAATATCTAACATATTGAATTTTCCAAGTGAGTAAAAGTCAAATCTGAAAACAGAAAAAAAAGTAGGAAGAGATTATTTCATAACTTCTAGGCACTTGTGAAATAACATTTGGGTCAACAGACACCTGCTGTTTTTCTGAGATACTTAATAGAAATCCTTTCTAGTTCCTATAGGCTTTAAAATGCTCTGATTTATTGGGGGAGAGGGTGAGAAAGCATGACATGCATGAACAAAATTGAATAAAACTAACAATGTGCTGGAAAAAATGTGGAAAAAATACAAATGTCCACTGAGTGGTGAAATAAATAATGCATGAACAAATAATGGAATACCAATCAATAATAAAAAGGAATTAGTGACACAAACAGTAACATTACTAAATCACAAGAGCATAATGCTTAGCAAAAAAAATCAAAATATAAAATATGACATATTGTAAGAGTACATTTATAAGAATATCACTAATCATCAGGTAATGAAAATTAGAACCACAGTGAGATATCACTTCACACTTGTTAGGATGGTTATTATTAAAAAAACAAAAGATAACAAGTGTTGGCAAGAATGTGAAGAAATAAAAACTCTTTATACTGTTGGTGGGAATGTTAAATGGTATAGCTATTATGGAAAACAGTACAGAAGTTCCTAAAAAATGAAAAATAGAAATAACATATGACTCAGCAATCTCATTTTTGGATATATATCTAAAGGATTTGAAGTCTGGATCTTGAAAAAGGTATCTGCACTCTGAATTTTATTGCAGCATTATTCACAATAGCCAAGATATGGAAACAATCTAAGTGTTCATCAATAGATGAATGGATAAAGAAAATGTGTTATTTACATAAAATGGAATATTAAGAAGTCTTTAAAAAGAAGGAAATACTGCATTTGTAATAACATGGATGAACCTGTAGGATTTATGCCATGTGAGATAAGCCAGACACAGAAAGACAAATACTTAATGTACTCACATGTAGAATCTAAAATAGCCAAACTAATAGAAGCAGAGACTAGAAGGCTTGTTGTTAGGGCTTGCGGGAGGGCCAATAGGAGGGAGAGTGATAGTTAAAGGTACAAAGTTTCAGTTATGTATGATAAATAAGTTCTGAAAATCTACGAAACACTAGATACAATATACATTATGACTAACCATACTTTATTTTACGCTTTGAGATGAGGGCAGATCTCAAGTGTTCTTACCACTACTATTACTACTAATAATAATGGAGGTTAGGGGTGCCTGGGTGGCTCAGCTGGTTAAGTGTCTAACTCTTGATTTTGGCTCAGGTCATGATCACAGAGTTGTGAAATCGAGCACATTGGCGTCTATTCTGGGTGTGGAGGCTGCTTAAGATTTTCTCTCTCCCTCTCCTGCTGCCCCTCCCCTCTCAACTTTAAAAAATAAATAAATAAATAAATAATAATAATAATAACAGAAGTGGGAGGAAACTTTGGAAGATGATGGATATATTTATGGCCTTGATGGAAATGATGGTTTCAGAGGTATCTACTTAACACCAAATTCACTAAATTGCAAGCATTAAATATGTACAGGTTTTTATATGTCAATTATACCTCAATGAAGTGGTTAAAAAAATGATATAAAATGCAAACTATAGCAACAAAAAGCAGATCAGTTTTGCCTCAGGTCATGAAGCAAGAGGAAGAGCTGCCTGCAAAGAGACAAAAGAGAAATTTGGGAGTGCATGGAAATTAGCTATGTAATGGTTATGTCATGGCTATATGACTTAACACTTCTGTCAAAACTTATCAAGTTGTATACGTAATATTTCTGATAAAAAATAAAAAAATAGGGGCGCCTGGGTAGCGCAGTCGTTAGGCGTCTGCCTTCGGCTCAGGGCGTGATCCTGGAGTTCTGAGATCGAGCCCCACATCGGGCTCCTCAGCTGGGAGCCTGCTTCTTCCTCTCCCACTCCCCCTGCTTGTGTTCCCTCTCTTGCTGGCTGTCTCTATCTCTGTCAAATAAATAAATAATCTAAAAAAATAATAATAATAAATAAATAAATAGATAAAAAATATATGTGAAGTATGGGAATCATTAATGACAGCATATACCAGAAAATATATAGAATCAATTTATCAAAATAAATAGCATCACTTGGGAAAATTAATTTAAAAAAACTACTTTAAGAAAGAGAAATGCAAACCTAATCCTAGTGAATTAGTACTTTGTTTAGAATGGTAAAATGATTTGTGGTGAGATTATAGAAATAGCATCCATATAAAATGTGTTCTCGGCATCTTTCATAGACTATTATTGCATGAAAGAAGGCAATACTCCACAGTGAGCAACAAGATAACATTAGGGAGGTAAATTTTATAAAATTCCTGACTGTGAAAACAAATTTTATCTCTAATAACCACAGAATGTCACTTGCAAAACTACTAATCGGTGTGCAATTGAAGACTTCAATAGAGAATTTTTAACTGTTAAAAACTTTCCAAATGGATTTTCAACTTTTCTGTTAACCTCTATTGTAAACATTATTTAAAAAGTTCTACCATTGGGGCACCCGGGTGACTCAGTCAGATCAGCGTCCAACTCTTGATTTCAGCTCAGGTCATGATCTCAGGGTCATGGGGTTGAGCCCTGTATTGGGCTCCATGCTCAGCACTGAGTCTGCTTACGATTCTCTCCCTCTGGCCCTCCTCCTGCTCAAGCTCACACTCTCTCTCGCTCTCAAATAAAATAAAATGAAATAAAATAAAATCTTTTGTTTTTAAAAAGGTTACAACATCTTTTTAGAAGTCATCTAAAACACTGAGATCAAGAGAATTTGGAATTCTGAATTTTTTTATCTGAAAAACCTTAGTATATGTATGTATCATCTATTATTGAACCCTCCCCACAGGATCTGGGAGAGCTACCCATAATTAAACACACTAGTTTTCTGTATCGAAGTTTATGGATATTCACCCTAAATGAATAAATAAAAATTACAAGTGGTTCCTTCCCAGGTGAAATTATCTTCAGTCACTAAATAAACTATGGAAAAATATAATTTTTCAGAGCCTTTTGTATTTCTGAAGTTTGGACAGGGCAACATGGACCAGTGGAAGACAAATTTATCTCTATTACAAGCACACAGCAAGATATTTTATTTTAAACTATGTTGAATTAGCATGACCTGTACGTAAAGTGATTTCATGATTGAATGATATGACTGTAATTGTGTATGTAAATCAGAAAACATATTCCAAGTAAGAAATAAATCTGAGAGTATGGCCTAAATAGGATATTACATGGGTTCACTTTTTCATTATAATGTTGGTCTTAGAGTGTTTTCCTTTTTCACTATTTAATGTTGCAAAATATTTGACTTGAAATTTTTGCTCCGCCAATTTACAGCCTATTTCATGAAGAAAATACCTCTCAGATGAAAAGCTTTATGAGATGATTTTAACCACCATACATCAGTGACCTTTTCAATATTCTGTGTCTTGATCAAGTAGCCATTCAGTTCATTCCCTGAATGCTAGAGTAAACATGGGGATGAGTTAATCAGAATATATTGTTTCAAAGGTCACCGAGCATTTTTTAATGCATTAATTTATACAATTAAAAAACACATAAAAAGAAATGCTAATACCTGTCTTGCTTCAACATAAGATTAGCAAGGAAATATATACATACATATATATATATACATATATAGTATTTCAACTGTATTTGAAATACTATATATATTTGTCTGCATTTCTGTGTATATGGTTTAAATGCCCAAAATTGAATAGAAATATACATTCAAAGCTATATCAATGCTAAATCTAATAGTGTGTAAAATATTTTCAACATTTATTATTTATTTATATTAAAATAATTATTTTAAATGCATGAAAAAATTTAAAAAGGAAGTAATGTAAATTCATACTGTGTCATGTATTTCTCTTCATTTGCTGAAAAACTGTCCACTATTTAAGGAAAAAAGAATCCTAGACTACTGATGAATTTCCATTTCAAAATAAATATGGGAATGAAAAAGCCAAACGAGGACATTTTTAAGAATGTTGCTATCACTAATAAGAAATATGGAACAGGGCTGATTGATGATCAATAACTAAACATATAATATCACATATGTTTGTAGCATTTGTAATATATTTTCAAAATTGCATTACACTATTTTTGGGGAAACTGTCCATGAGATTCAGTGATTTGGAAAGCTCTGAAAGCTTCCTGAAAAGTGTATGCAGGAAGGGGAAAGAATTGAGGCATATGAAGCCATATCCATATCTAATGTGACCATAGCAGAACTAATCAACTTTCTGTAGACTAGGTAATTATTGACAGATTTTAGCGCTAAGGAAAAATAAAAAGCTTCCAAAATACAAACTACTTTCATAGGCTGCTTTTATTTCATAATAATCTACATGGCCTATATTATTACTGTTCTATCAAGTGCCTGTTAATTTATTATTTGATATTCCAGATTTTCCATACCTACGTTCATACTGAATCCAGGTTACAACCAAGAAAATAAAAATATATCACAAAGAGAAAAATTTTAGTAGTAGTATATTTTTTCAGAAAAATAATGTCATGTAATTGTAGTGATCTCTCTGTTATCATTGTGCTATATAAGGAATGCTCATGCTTTGGATATTTAAATTACACCAATATTTCATGTGTTTACAAGGGGTTATTTGAATATTTATGCATTCATTATATATCTATTGTTTTCCTTCAGGAGTTTTAAAGTCTAATAAAACTGTCAGAGAATTTTCAGCTAAAATGAATAAGTAAGTGGATGCTTGGGTTCTTTTTCATTCTATAAATAAGTTAAGAGCACTATAACTTTTAAAAATTTATCTTCACAACAAAACAAACTGAAATTAACTGGAACCGTAATATGATGAGATTCTCAAGTTTGTTATGTCAAACTTGTTAAGACCTATCTCGGAACTATACATCCATAATTTGTTTGATGTAAAAGAAAAAATAAATGGGTAAATTAACCCCTCATTCTTTTCTTTCTGATAAAATATGAGACATTAAAGTGAATTCAGTACTTTCACCTCTTCTTAACACCTTAAATATATCCAAACTGAGAAGCACTTTTGGAATGGGAGAGTAAAAACTTCTAAAAATCTGCTCTTTCACAAAAGCAAGAACACAGAGAAAATTTGTCAAAATTGACTTAATGCAGAAATCTGAAAATTTATCAAAGCTTGCAACAATCTAAAGATGATTTAAGTGCAAAAAGCTGCTAATTGGCAGACCAGTGAGCTGGTTGGTATCATAACATGCCCTATCTCCTATCCATCCTGTCTCCAAGTACACAGTAGGGTATAATTAGCAGCATACACTGGAGTGGGGACAATGGTTTGGACCACCCCAAAAACTCCATCTCCAGAGTATTGTCAGTCTGTGATCGATCTTGAAACTTTCTGGAAGAACCCCATTCACTGGGTTTATCATTATTTGATCTCAGAGTTACCTTCGATGGGAAAGATCTATCCTCAGAGCATTTATCAACAGCAATCAGTGGCAGATGTTTACTATTGCAGCTGCCTGAGAAAGCAATACTAATTAGAGGAAACAAGAGGGTATCAAGAAGCTTAAAAGAAAATTGAGAAATGAGATATCAATAGAGTCCTTGAAAAAGCTCTAATATATTCTTAAAACTCTAGAAGAGTTGCTATTGCCACTCTACCAAGAGAAAGGTAATTTATCATCCTTGTAAGAACAGAGAACAAATTCAAGCTATTTTGACTTTAAGGATGAAACTAAGTAATGCTATAATTACAAGAAGACTTAGTAATAATTGAACTTAAATGCTCAATAAGCAATTGAAATTTTCTACAAAATTACTACGAATTGAAATAAAAATCACCTAATTAGAGATACAGGAAGTTATTCATTGGTATTATTTCAACCTTGAGTAGTTTCCCTGACTGTCCAGTATTTAATAACATTCTTAACATCAAACAATCTGGAAACTCTTAGAAGAAAACAAAGGGGGAAAAGTTCCATGACATTGGCCTTGGCAATGATTTCATGGACATGACACCAAAAGAACAGACAAGAAATGCAAAATAGACAAGCGGGATTACAGCCAATGAAAAACTTCTGATAGCAAAGAAACAATAAATGAAGTGAAATAGCAACCTATGGGATGGAAGAAAATATTTGTAAACCATATATTTGATAAGAGGTTACTATCCAAAATATGTAAATAATTCCAACTAAAAAATAATTTTAAGAAATAACAACCAGTTAAAAATGGGCAAAATACTTGAATAGACTATCTCTAAAGACAAACAAATGACCAACAAGTGTATAAAAAGACATTCAACATCATCAATCATCAGGGAAATCAGGGAAATGCAAATCAAAACCACAACGAGATATTACCTTAACTCTGTTAGGATGGCTTAAAAAAAAAAAAGTTAGTGTTGGCAAGCATGTAGAGACTCTAGAACCCTTGTACACTGTTGCTGGGAATGGTAAATGGTTCAGTCATTATGGAAAACAGTACGGAAGTTCCTGAAAAAATGAAAAATAGAAACACCATATGATCCAGCCATCCCATTTCTGGGTATTTATCCATGGGGATTGATATCAGGATCTTGAGGAGATATCTATACTCTCATGTTCACTGCAGCATTATTACATAATAGCCAAGGTATGGGAACAAACCAAATGTCCCTCAACGGATAAATGGATAAAGAAAATGTGATATATGTGTGTGTGTGTGTGTATATATACACACACACACAGACAGTATAGAACTATATATATACACACACACACATATATATACAAATGGAATATTATTTATATAATAAATTTATTGTATTATATCTTATTGTATATATTGTATATATCATATAGGTTATATTCTAGCTTATGTATTAAATTATATATAATACATAAAATTATTATAATAATATGGGATATTATTAGGCTTAAAAAGGAAGGAAATCATATCATTTATAACAACATGGATGAACTTGGAGGGCATTATACTAACTGAAATAAGTCAGACTCAGAAAGACAAATATTGCATGATCTCACTTACACCGAATGTGAAATCTAAAATAGTAATAAGTAATAGAATCAGAGAATAGCATGGTGGCTGCCAGGAGCTGGGGAAAGGAAAAAATGGGCTGATGTTAATCAAAGTATGCAAAGTTTTAGTTATACAAGAGGAATAAATTTTTGAGATCTAACATATGGCCTTGGTGCCTACAGCTAACAATACTGTATTGTATATGCTGAGAGGGTACATCTTATGTTAAGTGTTCTCACCACAAAATAAATAAATAAAAAGAAAATGGAAACTATGTGGATAAGGTAGATATATTCATTAGCTTGATTATGTGATCATTTCACAATGTATGCAACATCAATACATCAAGTGGTATAACAATTAAACTTTTTTTTTTTAAATGCTACTATTTAATTGACAACTTTATTACAGATTACTTTCTGGATGACACATATTTTGAATGCTTGATGACTCATTCATATATTATTTTTATTATGCTTCATTTATGATCTTCAAATATATAATTAGAAATATTATAGAAAATTAAATGTTATCATTACTGGAGAATTCACAGATATTTTAGAAATTATCACAACACTACAGATATCTTCCTTTTTCTAATATAAAATTTAGCTGGTAACCCAGGAGATCAAATCTCAAATTTGAAATTTTAACTGGTTTAACTCTGAGAACTTTAGCTGTATCTTTAGTGTCACCTAATAATGAATTCATAAATTATGTGTGCTAGATAATAGTTCTATTTTTATGAAAGAAAATAAGTTTAAGTTACTTAAGTTTTGTTAAGTTAGAAGAGAAAAAAATGTAAAAAGTTAATTTACTTAAAAATGACGAATGAAATTAAAAATTGCTTTTATTTTTTTTTTAAGATTTTATTTATTCACTTGAGAAAGAGAAAGAGAGGACAAGTGGAGGGAGGAGCAGAGGGAGAGGGAAAGAGGAAGCCGACTCCCCACTGAGCAGTGAGCCCAACGTCGGGCTTGATCCCAGGACCCTGAGATTATGACCTGAGCTGAAGTCAGACATTTAATGGACTGAGCCACCCAGGTGCCCCAACAATTGCTTTTAAAGGATTTTAAGACAGTGAAAAAAAGAGAAAAAAATCCATAAGTACTTCATTCTCGTACAGAAAAAATAAAATGTTATATCATAGAGATAAATTTTTAATGATTTGGGATATGTAAAGTAGTCAAATAATGAGAGTCACTGAAACCAAAGTTATACATCGCCAAAACCAAAGCAAAGACAACATGTTAATGAACACAGCAGTATTCTTATGTCTATCCCAGAAAGAAAACTTTATCTATGTTATCTTTTTCTTTTTAAGTAATCTATCCATTCAACGTGGGGCTGGAACTCAGGACCCTTGTGACCAAGAGTTGTACACTCCACCATCTTAGCCAGCCAGGTGACTCTATGTCATTTTAATCAAACCTCCGCTTACAAAAGGCTTTCTTATAAATCAAATGTCTTTGAAGGGAAGAATAAAAAGAGTTGCTTACTAAAGGTAATCTAAGTATTGAATTCAAAATTCCCAGACTGAATGTATACACAATTTCATTATATCATTCATACTGTTTAATAAAAGTGAAAATAGGTTATGCACTATAACTCACATTAGAGTCCTAGTGTATTTTATATTTTCTGTTGTAAATACAAATTTTGCATTAAATTTTCTAAAGAAGTTATTGTTTAAATTATTAACCAGAATTAATCTCTAAATTTCCTTTTTCAAAACCTTTCTATTATATTATACATAATGTATTATATATTGTAGACTCTATATACTATTTCTGCATAGTATATTGCATTTATACAGCCATCCAATGAAATATGAATATTTCATAGTAGTGTCATAGTATTTGCAAAAGTATGATGCTGAAGAGACATTTCAGTGATTTAATTTCCGTATTTTTAAAACCCTATGAAGATACACATTAGGGGCGCCTGGGTGGCACAGTCAGTTAAGCACGCGACTCTTGATTTCTGCTCAGGTCATGATCTCAGGCTCATTGAGAACCAGCCTTGTGTTGGGCTCCATGCTCAGAGGGGAGTCTGTCTGAGATTCTCACTCTCTCCCTCTGCCCCTCCCGCTCCTGAGTGCTCTCTCTCTCANAAACAGATGAAGGGGAGTAAGAGGTAAAACTTCCACTTAGAAAATAAATAAATCGGGGCGCCTGGGTGGCACAGCGGTTAAGCGTCTGCCTTCAGCTCAGGGCGTGATCCCGGCGTTACAGGATCGAGCCCCACATCAGGCTCGTGCGCTATGAGCCTGCTTCTTCCTCTCCCTCTCCCCCTACTTGTGTTCCCTCTCTCCCTGGCTGTCTCTATCTCTATCGAATAAATAAAAATCTTTAAAAAAAAAAAGGTGATGGAAAAATGTTAATAATAATGCGGNTAAATAAATAAATCTTTTTAAAAAGATACACATTAATAAAAATCCATTAAATGGTAATAACACTGGGCCATATTTAATATTCCCTTTAGAATGAGAAAAAAAGTGTCCCTATTATCATAATTTAATAGATATTTAGGCCTTCTGTCCAATGTAATAAGGTACTGAACAACTAATGAAGCAACATATAAGTGTACATAAATAAAAGACAAAATATTTGGGTAAAATAAACAGGTACAAAAAAGGAACGGAATTCCTTTGAGGACTGTACGATCATTAAAAGTGCACTGAAAAAGACTGTTTAAATGTAAAGCATAACATTACAATGCTAATGAACAGAGTAACAGGTGGAAATTTAGTGGCCATGGCTTATTAATATATATACACATAGACACTTATGTATCTCTGCCTCTATTTCTCTATTTATTTCAATACTAAACTTAAAAGTTTATTATTAAATTATTAAAAGGAACAAACCACTGTATCTACTGGCTTTTACTCCGTATGTCAAAAGCAAGGATATCTCATTCATAGGTATCATTACTACTGTGATAAATTACAACAGAAATTAAAATCCAGATTCAAACTGAAAGCCCAGTCAATAGGGTGTGTTCAATTAACCACGAGATTAGTATTTTGATAACAAATTAGCAAAACTGCTTAAAGTATGTCCATCAGACTGCCTAATTATTGATAAAGAAAAACGATCCTTCTCTTAAATATATTTGATATACTGGAAGCATACTCTTACCTGGTTCTGAGTTGGTAGTTTATTACGTAGGTGACGCTGGTACGAAAGGAGAGCACGGAAAGATGTCCGGAAACACAGTCGATAAAAGGTGCGCAATGACGTCAGCACTCCGTCTGGGGGGCTGAAATTAATAAGGCACACGAAATTTCAGGAGTCCTGCCTGCCACGTGGCATCTGGGCCACAGGTCCTCGAGGCCGCTCCTGAGTTCAGTAAGGGTCACAGCAGTGTGCACACCGGGGCCAGTGGCTGACCCTGGGCCTCCACGTGCAACAAGGGCTCTCGGAGGAATGGCCGCCCTGGGCAGCCTGCTTGGCTGTGGCAGCGTGTGGTGAAAGAGCCGCCCCTGAGGACTGCCGCCTTGCAAGCTGACGGCAGCAGAGCGTCACAGGAGCGGGCCCACNGTCCATCAGACTGCCTAATTATTGATAAAGAAAAACGATCCTTCTCTTAAATATATTTGATATACTGGAAGCATACTCTTACCTGGTTCTGAGTTGGTAGTTTATTACGTAGGTGACGCTGGTACGAAAGGAGAGCACGGAAAGATGTCCGGAAACACAGTCGATAAAAGGTGCGCAATGACGTCAGCACTCCGTCTGGGGGGCTGAAATTAATAAGGCACACGAAATTTCAGGAGTCCTGCCTGCCACGTGGCATCTGGGCCACAGGTCCTCGAGGCCGCTCCTGAGTTCAGTAAGGGTCACAGCAGTGTGCACACCGGGGCCAGTGGCTGACCCTGGGCCTCCACGTGCAACAAGGGCTCTCGGAGGAATGGCCGCCCTGGGCAGCCTGCTTGGCTGTGGCAGCGTGTGGTGAAAGAGCCGCCCCTGAGGACTGCCGCCTTGCAAGCTGACGGCAGCAGAGCGTCACAGGAGCGGGCCCACGCACATCTCTCCACAGCCGCGACTGACGCTGGTAATACCCGTGCGCGCAGGGACGTCCTGTCCTGTTCCCCGGATGAGAGGTGAACGTCCTTCCAGAACCGCCAGGACTGGCTCAGGGAGAAGACTGGGGAACCAGAGTTCGGCTTCATACCCTTCTTTGGGTAAGTTCATGCACTTTGGGGAATAAACGGTTCTGTGTTATCCAAGATCTATGTCCAGCAACTGCATTTTGGGAAATTTCTTTAAATAAATAATTTTTAAATGAACAAGTATTTATGTAAGAAGACATTAACGCGGTGCGTCATGTTGGAATGCTCTTAAAGTACTGAATATTCAAATATTGTGCTGTTACCGTGCTAATAATATCGCACCTGTGAACTGTAATTAATACAATGGAATTATGTTAAAAATTAAAAATATTTACATGAACTTTTAATGCCAAAAGAATATTCTAATTATATAGTGTTCATTAGGAAAATTAGAATGAGAATTTATAATTACGATGAGACAGCAAAAATATGGCACATATTTATATACATGAATATATGACCAAATATATTACGTTCTCCATTTTATATTAAATTATAAAAAAGTTAATAATTTTTTATTAATTTAAGTTAGTTGAATACACTGTGAACATTTTATTTCTCAATTGACTCCAAAATGTGCCTCAGAACTTGCATAAGGAATGTTAATATTTAAATTGATCTCCATACAAAATGAAATCAATAAATTTTTAACAAATAATAAAATAAAATATGTTAAAACAATTTAGAGTGACAGAAGGCTGAAAAAATATTGCTTCATTTATTCCAACTGAATTTTTAGTGGCTTCATTTTATAAATCCATCTTAAATATTAAATAGCTAAACTGTATACTTTTTGTCTTACGTTGATACTATGAACAATTCAATGGTGAGTAGTTACTTAGAGATATACACATGTACACAAATACATAATTTTTGAAATAAATACTAAACTATTTATTCATTTAATATATGACAGTTTCTGCTTAGAAACAAGTAGAGCACCATTTCCATTTCTTTCTGTTCTGAACAGGTGAAAATGACAGCAAAATCAATAAAGAGAATTGTAAGGTCGGGATAAAGAACATTCTGAGTTCAGATCTTAATTTCAGGAACAATTTGCCATGACATCTGTGTAGTCTCTTCATGAAAGTTTAGCAGATGTGACAGCTAATTAATTATAAAGCAAGATTAGAGACTGGACAGAAGTGCTGGCAGAGGAGAATTCATCTTTTGTGTCAACATGTTTCAGTATATTCATTTTCTTAGGCCTGAAACACATATCGCTAGTAAATTATTGTTTATCTTTAAGCTCAAAAAGGAAATCGAACATGACATGAAAAATTACCAAGATATTCTCAGAAAATGCACTTTCAAAAATAAAGAAAACAAATTAGAATTATGTGACATCTGAGATTTCCTGTGTTTTTTGTCTAAATTATTTGCAATGTGCAAAATTACTTGATTTTAAAATCATAACAGATGGAAATTTAAAACTATCAATAACAAACAAAGTGCATATAAAAGATCACAAATTAAATATAAATACAGAAATTATAGATTGTGATTTAAGAATACAAAGTTCAAGGTAACAATATTATTATAAGAAGTTAAATAGGAAAACTCTGCTGGTAGGAAACTAATATTCCCCATTGTTAGTAATTCAGAAATCTGTATTGAGCTAATCAAAATCCTATTTTTATGTACCACTGAATAAAAGAAAACAAGCAAAATAAAATTAAAAAAAACCTTGTTTCTTTCCAGTGAAGTTTTTTCAAAATTATGTTCTATTAAAAATAAATGCAGAGATTTCTGGTTTCCAGTTCAGTATGTAAGAGCTTGAAGGTTGCTTCTCTGTCCTCACTACAAGTAAAAACCTATACAAACTGAAAAATCAATGCTCCTATATCTGGAAGTGATGTTAGGTCATAAGACAAATAGCTGCCTCCAAAATTGAAGAGACAAACAAAAAATCACAACTCACTGGAGCAGAAACCCACTAGAAGAAGCCTTAGCAGGAACCAGGGCCAGGCTAAAAAATAATCTTTAATTAATGAATTGCAAGAAGCTCAAGGTGCATAAGCATGAGAATCAAAATTCTTAGAGGGCCCAGTCATAGGAGGACCCCATGCTTTTGTGATTTTAAGAACACCAGGAGTTCAACCAGATTATAGAGTAAATATCAGAGAAAAAGTCCTCTTAGGCTTCTTCCATGCTTAGAAGAGGGGGAGGGGAAAGAAACCATTTGGAATATGCCAGAGTGCTCTAGTCTTAATCAGTTCTGCTCTCAGAACAAACAGTTTATCCAGAATCTAACCTAATGTGTTCACCAGGGAAATGGAAAGACCCAACTCTCACTGGCTCTAGTCTTTCATGTGAAGAAAGGAACTACCTAACTCCAGTTCCTTTTGGCCACCCTGTCCCACCTAAGGATGTAGGGACTGAGAAGCATTTGTGAAGTACTTACTACAGAGGCAGTCTCATTAAAAGATGGAGACCTAATCATAGGACTGTAGAACACTTCTTATGCCCCAACATCTTACTACCGCATGAATAAAGTTTCCTTTTACCCAGTACATCACATCTGGCTATCAAGAAAAAAATTCAAGACCTACAAAAAGGCTGAAAACAGTTGGAAGAGACAGAGCAAACATCAGAACGAGGCTCAGATATGGCAGGGATGTTGATATTATTAGATAGGAATTCAGAACAGCTATTACTAATAAACTAGGAACTCTAATAGATAACATAGACCGCATGGAAGAACATATAGGCAAAAACAGAGACTGTAAATTCTAAGAGAAAGTCAAAAAGAAATACTAGCGATCAAAAGCACTGTAACAAAAATGCAAAATGCTTTTGATGGGCTTCCTAGTAAGGCTAATTGGACAGGCTGAGGAAAGAATCTTTGTGCTTGAGGATATCTAAATATAAATTGTTAAAAGTGAAAAACAGAAGAAAGACTGGGTGGAGAATTTGGGGGAGGCAGAATCCAGACTAGTCTATCAAGAACAGTGGGATGTCCACAAAGGGTGTGACATATGTCTAATGGCAATACCAGAGGAGAAGGAAGAGAGAAAGAATAGAAGAAATACATGAAGCAATAATGACTGAGAATTCCTTACGTTAATTAATTCCTTACCAAACCGTAGATCCAGGAAGCTCAAGGACACTAGCAGGATAAATGTGCCCAAAATCTAAATAGGCCTATATCTATTCTTAAAAGTCTAATCTATTGATAACCAACCAAAACAGAAATCACCAAACGAAGAGTTCACTGAGGATTCTACCAAACAAGTTGGAAATAAATTGTGCCAATTATTTATAGTCTACTTAGGAAGGAAGTAGCCAGAAAGAATGTTCCCTAACTCATTCTGTGAGGTCAGCATTACCATAATACCAAAACCAGACAAAGACATTAGAAGAAAAAGTACTACAGACCAATATGGTTCATGAACACAGATGCAAGACTCTTCATTTAAAAATTCTCAAATAAAATCCAAAAATGTATAAAGGAATTATTTACCATGATCAGATGGTATTTATCCCACATATGCAAGGCTTCTTCAAAACTTCTTCAAAATCACATCAACAGGATAAAGAAGAAAAATCACATGTTCTTAACAATACATGCAAAAAAGCATTTGTTGGGGAGCCTGGGTGGCTCAGTCTTTTAAGCATCTGCCTTCGGCTCAGGTCACGATCCCCGGGTCCTAGGATCAAGCCCCATGTCAGGCTCCCTGCTCAGTCAGGAGCCTGCTTCCACCTCTCCCTCTGTTGCTTCCCTTGCTTGTGGTCTCCCTTGCATGCACTCTCTCTCTCAGATAAATTAATTTTTAAAAATCTTTAAAAAATAAAAAAGCATTTGTCAAATCCAATATCCATTCATGAGGGAAAACTCTTAGCAAATGGGGAATAGATGGAAGGTTCTTCACCTTGATAAAGAACATCTGCAATAAACCTACAGTTAACATAATACTTAATGGTGAGAAACTTGAAGTTTTCCCACTAAAATCAAGAATAAAGCAAAGATGTCCTTTCTCACCATTCTTTTTCAACATCACACTGGAAGTCTGACCTAATTCAAGAAGAAAAGGAAATAAGAAGTATGCAGATTGGGAAGGAAGAAATAAGACTGCGGTTGTTCTCAGATGGCATAATTGTCTATGTAGGAAATCCAAAATAATCCAGAGGAAAAAACCTCTTGGAACTAATAAGTCATTATAGTGAGGATAAAGTATACAAGGTTGATATACAAAAGTCTATACATCAACAATGAACAAGTAGAATTTGAAATTAAAAATGTGAATCCATTTACATGAGCAACCAAAAAAATGAAATA
The DNA here is from genome assembly GCF_002007445.2 of Ailuropoda melanoleuca. NCBI lineage: Eukaryota > Metazoa > Chordata > Mammalia > Carnivora > Ursidae > Ailuropoda > Ailuropoda melanoleuca. Next base: position 19,746,674 of record NC_048237.1, read on the forward strand.
ATTTGGTAAAAACCTAAACTAATAAAATACATGCAAGATATAGATTAAACAAACTACAAACCCTGGTTAAATAACTACCTAAATAAATGGAGAGATATTCCATGTTTATAGATAGGTAGACTCAATATTGTAATGTGTCAGTTCTTTGCACTCTGATCTATAAATTCAGTGTCATACCAACAAAAATCCCAGCAAGTTATTTTGTGGATAGCAACTAATAGATTGTAAAATATGTGTGGAGAAGCAAAAGACCCAAAAAACAGCCATTTTGGTTTTCTGTTATGTGCTTTAATTCCACTGGCCATTTTGATATTCTGTTATGTGCTTTAATCCATCTTATCCCTATCAAAGATAAAATTGCATTTTTTATGTTTTATAAATTTTTATTTATTCATTTTTGTAGGCTTATTGAGATATAATTGACACATAACATTGTATTAGTTTAAGGTGTACAGCATGATATATACAGTATATGTATATATATAGAGAGAAATGATTACCATAATAAATTTAGTTACTGTCCATCACCTCATAACAGTTACAATAATTTTTCTATCAATAAGTTAAACTATAACTCACACAAAATTAAATATATTCTTAAGTAAAATTTAATATGCATACACCATCATCAGAAGAAAGTTTAGAATGTTTTTACTAAAACCTTTTCCCCCAAAATCCTATTTTCATGAGTTAGAATCAATGTTGTTGTTTTGTTGTTGTTATATTTCAATCATAAACAAAAAGTTCACACAAACTTCCAGGCACATTATAATCCATTTCAACTCTAATAAACATGTCAAATTAATTTCTTTTTGTTTTCTATTCTTTTAATCTTTTCTGTGCCTATCTTGAATCCTTTTCTCTGATTAAATTGCCATTTGGTCAGGTACATTGCTACAAGTTGTTTTGATTTTTTTCTCCTTCAAATATTGTTCAGAGATATCCTCTGGTCCCTTTAATAAAACTGTAAAATAAAAAGAAGTATTTCTTTTGCCCTAAGAAAAAGACTACACAACTGTTGTGTGGCTGGGCAGAGAGTTCTTAAGGAAAATTCTTTTCTCAATAGAGCACATAGAGGCTACTCTTCTGTGTGTTGACTTCCTGTTGCACATGAGAGGCCTGAACATGATATAATTACCTTTGCCCTACAAATAAGCTATACTTTCTCTCTGGAAGCTTGTAATGTTTTTCTTTATCCTTGAAATTGAAGGATTTTCATCAAAATATATATTTTTAAGCTTCGTTGAGGTATAATTGATCTATGAAAATTATACATATTTAATGCATACATTTTTATGAGTTTGCACATATGCATACACTTGTGTTACTATCACCACAATCAAGGTACTAATCATATCCGAAAATCTCCCTGTGTTCTTCTGTGTGTGTGTATGTGTGTGTGTGTGTGTTTGTTTCATTATGGTAAGAACACAATGAGATTTATCCTCTTTACATATTTTAAGTGCACAACACCGTATTATTGACTATAGGTAGTGTGTTGTATAGCAGGTCTCTAGAATTTATTCATCTTACCTAAATTAAACTTTATACCCATTGAGTATTTCCCTCTCCCTCTGCCCCTGGGAAGGATCATTTTATTCTCTGTTTTATGAGTTTGACTATTTCAGATACCTCATATAAGTGGAATCACGCAGTATTTGTCTTATTTTGATTGGCTTATATTACTTAGTATAATATCCTCTAGGTTTATTCATGCCACAAAATAGATTTCCTTCTTATTTAAAACTGAATAATATTTTATTGTATGTGTATACCACATTTTTAATCCATTCGTCAGTGGACACTTGGATTGTTCCCATAGTTTGGTTTTTATGACTAATACTGCAGTGAACATAGGAGTGCAGATATCTCTTCAAGATCTTGATTTCATTCTTTTGGATATTTGAACAAAAGTAGGCTTGCTGGATCACTGGTTAGTTCTACTTTTAATTTTTTGAAGAACCTCTATACTATATTTCATGCCCACCAACAGTGTAAGAGTTCTAATTTCTCCATATTCTTGCTAGTTCTTATATTTTGGTTTTGATAGTAGCTAAGGATAGCTACCTATCATATCTAACAGGTATGAGGAGATATCTCATTGTGGTTTTGATTTGCATTTGCAGTTTCCTGATGATTAGTGATATAGAGCATTCTTTTATATACCAGGCAGTTATCTGTATGTCTTCTGCTAAAACAAACAAACAAACAAACAAACAAACAAAAAAAAAACATTCGACCAAGAAAATTTGAAGATCTAATTGGCTTATCAAATGATGCATCTAGCAATAGAGATGCTCCAAGGAGTTGTAGAAAATGAAAGTTTTTTGGTTTTGTTTTTAGGAAGGAGGGAAGGGCAAGGAAGTTACAAGGAGAAGAAAAGAAAGGATTGTTCCCAGAAAGATCACTTTCCTTTTGGGGGGAAGGAAAATGAGTCTATCATGCAGATTATTTCCTCTTCTTTGAATTATGGGGAGGACCCACATGACACATTACTTCTTTGTTGCTGACCAGAAAACTCCTGACTGACCAGTTAAGGCCACATTTCTGGGGGAGGTTGAAACTGTAATTAGATTGGGTATTAACTGAGGTTTGAGAACTTGATCTAAATTACACCATTTTGGGCCTTTGGTTTTCTTGTTTAACACTTCTTTAGAGAAATTCAAGTCCTTTGCCCATTTTTTATTTGAGTTATATGGTTTTTTTGATACTGATTTATAGGAGTTTCTTCTATATTTTGGATAGTAACCCTTTATCAGATGGTTCACAATTTTTTTTAACCATTTTATGACTTTTCACTCTGTTGATTGTTTCATGTTAAAAAAAACTTACCAATTAATATCCAAAATGTATAAAGAATTTACACAACTCACTAATAAAAAAAATAGAGGATCCGAGTGGAATTTTTTTTTCAAAAACACTTATGAATGGTCAATAAATTCAAGATAAGATGCTCAACACTGTTAATCAGGGGAAATACAAATCAAAACCACAATGACCTTGGGGCGCCTGGGTGGCTCAGTCGTTAAGTGTCTGCCTTCGGCTCAGGTCGCGATCCTAGAGTCCCGGGATCGAGCCCCATATCAGGCTCCGTCACTGGGAGCCTGCTTCTTCCTCTCCCACTCCAACTGCTTGTGTTCCCTCTCTCACTGGCTGTCTCTCTGTCAAATAAATAAATAAAACCTTTAAAAAAAAAAAAAAAAGCACAATGACCTATCACTTCACACCCGTTAGAATGACCAGCATCAAAAAGACAAGAGATAACAAGTGTTGATCAGGATATGTAGAAAAGTGTACCCTGATACACTGTGGGAATGTAAATTGGAAGAGCCAGTGTGGATGGTTCCTCAAAAAATTAAAAATGTTTGCACTTCCATGTTTATTGCAGCTTTATTCACAATAGCCAAGATATGGAAGCAACCTAAATGTCTGTCAATGGATGAATGGATAGGGAAGATCACACACACACACACACACACACACACACACACACACACTGTGAAATAGTATTCATCCATGAGAAAGACAAATTCTGCCATTTATAGCAACATGGATGGACATTGAGAACACTATGCTAAGTGTAATAAATCACACAGAGAAAGACAAATACGGTATGATTGTATGTGGAAACTAGAAAAGCCAAACTTGTAGAAACAGTAGAATGGTAGTTAACAGGGGCTGGAGGGAAAAGGGAGGAGGGATGAGTGGATATTAGTCAAAGAGTACAAACTTCCAGTTAGAAGACGGATAAGTTCTGGGGATCTATGTATATCATAGTAGTTATAGTTAATAATACTTCATTATATACTTGAAGTTTGTTAAGATTAATTAAATATCCTCATCATAAAAAAGGATAATCATGTGACTTGATGGAGGTGTTAGCTAACTCTGTGATAACAATCATTTTGCAATAACTAAGTGTATCAAATTAACATGCCGTACACGTTAATTTTACACAATGTCATATGTCATTGTATCTCAATGTAGCAGAAAAAAATATATATCAAAAGATAACCAAGAATAGTCTTATCAATTATATATTATGTGTATCCATCTATATGTGTCTATTATATGGGTATTATCATGGATGTCTAGGGTAAAAAGTAGCTTTCATTTTTTACCCGTATGCATGAATTAACTTTAAAATATATATAGGTATAGATATAGATATATAGATAGATAAAGGTTTTATTTATTTATTTGCCAGAGAGAGAGAGTGCACAAGCAGGGGGAAGGGCAGGCCGACGGAAAAGCAGACTCCCCACTAGCAAGGAGCCGGATGGGGGACTGATCCTGGGACTCCAGGATCATGACCTGAGCCTAAGGCAGACACTTAACTGACTGAGCCACTCAGGTGTCCCTAAAAAATATTTTTTATTGAAGTATAATTAAGAGTGTTATATTAGTTTCATGTATACAATATTATGATTGAACAATTGTATACATTACTCAGCACTAATCAAGATAAGTGTACTCTTAGTCTCCTTTATCTATTCATTGACCCACCAGCCTTCCCCCTGCAAACACCAGTTTGTTCTTTGTATTTGAGTCTTTTTACTTATCTCTTTTTTCTTTGTTTGTTAAATTCCACATCTGAGTGAAATTATATCATATTTCTCTTTCTCTATCTAACTTACTTCATGTAGTATTATACTCTCTAGGTCCATCCATATTATCGCAAATGGCAAATTCTCATTTTTTATGGCTGAGTCATATTTGTGTGTGTGTGTGTGTGCGCGCCACTTTATCTTCATCTATTGATGAACACTTGGGTTGCTTCCATATCTTCACTATCATAAATAATGCTGCAATAACCATAGGCGTATATATTTTTTTGAATTATTTTCATTTTGTAAAGGTAAATACCCAGTAGTGGAATTACTGGAGCATATGATAATTCTGTTTTTAATTTGTTAAGGAAACTCATTACTGATTTCTTTAGTGGCTGCACCAATTTACATTCCTATAAACAGTGCACAAGTGTTCCTTTTTCTCCAAGTCCTCATCAACACTTATTATGTCTTGTCTTACTGATTCTAGCCATTCTGACAGCTGTAAGATGATATCTTATTGTGGTTTTGATTTGCATTTCCCTAATGATTAGTGATGTTCAGCATCTTTTCATGTGTCTGTTGGCCGTCTTTCTTTTTTGGAAAAACATCTATTCAGGTCCTCTGTCCGTTTTTAATCAGTTATTTGCCTTTTTGGATGTTGATTTATATATGTTCTTTATATCTTTTAGCTATTAAACCTGTTATTGGATATCATTTGCAAGTATCTCCTCCCACTGAGTAGTTTGCATTTTTCGTTTTGTTGATGGTTCCTTTACTGTACAAAGCTTTTTTTTAAAAAAAAATTATAGTTCTAATAGTTTATTTTTGATTTTTTTTTTTTGCCTCAGGAGACATATAGAGAAAAATGTTTCTACAACCAATGTCAAAGAAATTACTGCCTATATTTTCTTCTAGGAGTTTTATGGTTTTAGGTCTCACATTTAGGTCTTTAATCTATTTGCATAAATTAATTTTGTGAGTAATGGTAACAACAAACATGGCCAACACAAACTTTTAAATAATTCTTATAAAGTAAAATATCATTTTAATCAAAACGGTTGACTGGAAAAGCATTTAAAAATTAGAATCTTACTTGTGATTCAATTACAATATTCACTTGGAAGAAATAGATTTTTCTTCATCTTTGTGATATTTAATTCTATTATTGTTGTTCACTACTTTGGGTTTCTTCACCATGTTTTTGCTTCATTCTGAAGAGGTCCATTTTTTTATATTGTAGGTGACAAAGACTCTGACCCAAACTTTAGTCATGCTTCCCTGAGCCGTCCACTGAGCCAGATCTAGGCCTTAGTCCCTTTTGCTGGGCTTACTTTTCACAGATGTAGTAAAAATGCTGTTAGTTCAGTTAGTGAGAATCTCCCCATCCTTGATATAGGATCACCCTGGCCTGCCTTCATCAGGAATCACGTTCAACTGGTTTGGCAAAAATCTTCTACCCTTTATGTCTTCTCTTAGTAACTTCCTATCACTTACCCTCTTAATTCTGTTCTGTAAATCCCCACTTGTTCATGCTGTGTTCAGAGTTGAGTCAGATCTTTCCTCTAACAGTATAGTCTTAATGCCTATCTCAATAATCCTTAAGAAAGTCGTCTTCACTATTTTAACGAATGCAAGAATATTTTATTTTTTTAAGATTCCTTTGTCTTCCATGTCTCTTACAGTGTTACTCATATTTGTCATCAATTTTTTCATAACCTTAGTGTATGAAATTTTCACTCGGTCTTCTAGAACTTAAGTATTGATCATACTCCTTTTTGTTGATCTGTTGTCAGTTTCAATTATGAATATTGTCCTTTTTATAATACTATATTTCTAATTCAGAAAGTTTTTCTATTCCATTCATGATGTCACCAGAAAAGTTGTCACTTTTTCAAATTTCCTTTTGACTCTTCTAAGTTTTTAATTTAAATAAGGAAAGTCTTTTTAGGTTGTTAAATCTACGTAAAAGTAATTGCAACTTTTCTTTCATATTCATGGTTGTCAGTTCTCTCAGTACTAGCAAATAGCAGAATACTGGTTTCTTTTGAGTAACAGGAAGACAAAAACCATTTGAGTCTTACATATCTGTATTGTGATCAGGGGAGAGAACTCAGCACACAATTAGAGGTCTGCTGAATTGCTGAAATATCTGGAGCAGGGGTGGGGGAAATGGTTCTCTATTCCACATCCTTTCAACTACGAGAAGCAATTTTCTACAATTTGTAATGACTAGGAGAAATTCACTGCACTGCAAACACCTGGACATTTCAATATCTGAAAAATGTGGAAGCTCTACCAAGGCTCTACCAAGGCTCACTGACAAAAGCAATGGGTGCATCATTGCTCATCTGAAGTGAGAAAATATAAGTAAATCCATTAGAACTGTATCTGGCATTCAACAAATGTTAGCTATTATTTGTTATTAAGAGAACCATAGACTCTTATTAGTCAGGCTTCCTCTGGGAGTTGGATAACCATCTGTGTTCCACACAGCTGATTAGAAGTTCATTTCATCCAGAAGACTGAAGAATTTATATGTTAAAGACACCCACCAGGCAGAACCAGCATATTCTTTACTGGTGTATTATTCTAGACAAAGAGTAGTTAAGGAAAGGGCATGTAAAAATCTATGCCACCTTCTTCCTAGGATTTTCCTACTTTTTTTTTCCTTTTTAAGAATTTTTAAATTAAATATTGCATACATACAGAAAGATGTGCGCATCATAAGGTTATATGTTGAAGAATTCTTACAAGGTCAAAACTCCTACATACTACTACTAAAAACAAGAGATAGAGCATTACTGGGATGCCTGGGTGGCTCAGTTGGTTAAGTGTCTCCCTTCAGCTCAGGTCATGATCTTGGGGTTCTGAGATCAAGTCCTGCATCGGGCTCCTTGAGCAGCGAGGAAGCCTGTTCCTCCCTTTGCCTGCTTCTCCCTCTGCCTACAGCTCTCCCTGATTGTGTTCTCCCTCTTTCTCTCTGACAAATAAATAAATAAAATTTTAGGAAAAAAAAAGAATCTGTTAAAAAAAAAAAAAAGCATTATCGTTACCAGAAGGGTCTTCCTCAACCCTCCTAGTCAGTACACCTCCCCAAAGATTACCATTATTCTCACCTCTATCCCCAATGATTGTGTGTTTTTATTTTGTTTTTAACTCCATATGAATAAAATTAGTGTGATTTTTGTTTGTATTTTTTTGTTGTAGTTGTTAACATTATATCAGTGATATTCTTTATCTACATTGTTTAGTTTATCCAGACATCATTCATTTTTATTTCTGTGCAATATTACCTTTTTAATAAATATGTCACAATGTATTTTCCATGTTCATGTCAAATTACTTTCAACGTGAATTACTACAGATTGTATTGTTATGAATATACTTGCCTTCTTTGGTACAAATATACATGTATTTTTGTGGGTTATATTTTTTGTTTGATGATAGGGCATGCTTATCTTCAACCTAGTAGATTTCGTTAGTTTTGCTAAGTACCAGATTCACTTCCCCCACCCCACAGCAATATTCAAGGACTATCATAGTTTCACATCATTGTCAAACTTTAGTAAGTTTATTATTTTTCATAAGATTTATTCCAGTGGATATATAGTTACCTCACATTGTTGCTGAAATTTAGAACATGCTATCCCAAAATATGCCACTCTGGCACATTAACTATTTTGATAAAGGCACTTGAAAAACAGCAGATGCAAGAAGTACACTTTGGCCTTGTTGCTTTTTCTTAAAAGTAGGAGATGAAATTCCCATGTGAAGGTGTCCTGCCTATACCAGAAGGAAAGTAACATTTTGGTCACTGTCTGGGAAGTTGACATGGAGATAATTCTGTACAGAATTTGTTAAAATAATTCTTATTCTCCTTTAGCCTCCTCACATATTTTAGTTACTTTTCCACAATTGTCTCTCTTTATTCAACCTGGTATAAAAGCATTTAGGTTTTGCCACTTCTTTGGGTCTTCATTCCCTACTAAGCCTCCCATTTCACATAGAACTTTTATTAAATAAATTTCTATGCCTTTTCTCCTGTTGATCTGTCTTATTTTAATTTAATAATCAGGCCCAAGGAAACACCTTAACAGGGTAGAGATAAAATTTTGGCCCCCAATATTGTTTTAAAATATCTCCCTAATCATTGAGGAAAGTGAGCCATGTTTTCATGTTTTTTTTTTTTTAACATTTTGTATTTATTTATTTGACAGAAATAGCCAGCGAGAGAGGGAACACAAGCAGGGGGAGTGGGAGAGGAAGAAGCAGGATCATAGCGGAGGAGCCCGATGTGGTACTCGATCCCGGAATGCCGGGATCACGCCCTGAGCCGAAGGCAGACGCCTAATGACTGCGCTACCCAGGCGTCCCCATGTTTTCATGTTTTATTAGCTAATTGCATATGCTTTTATGTCCATGTTGAGTTGACTTTTTTCCATTTATTTTAGGACTTATTTATATTGTTAATAGGTAAGGAAAAAAGATGCTCCGATAAGATTCTAAAATTAAGTCTAACTTATCATTGGCAAGCACAGTGCCACTCACGTGTGAGTTCAGGGGGCATCTCTAAGCAGCAGCTTGAAAGGGCAATGGCAAAAAAAACGTATATCCCAAATGAGGTAAGATTATAAATGCAAGTCTCTGCTCACAAGGTGGACTGTAAATTCTTTGTGACTGATTGGACATGTTCAGATTTCATATCACAAATGCTGGGAAATCTGGTTTCAAAATAAGTCTAATGTCAGTTGCTTAAGAGCCAGCACGCCTAAGATTCCTTATGGAGGTGTGCATTGCTGAAGCATAACAGTTTTTATTATCAGTATATTTGGGATACAAGAACTTTGCCAGTTATATGTGTTGCTATTATTATATCACCATTCCGATATGCCTTTACACACAATTAAATAGCTTTTTATTTTGTTTTGTTTTGTTTTAATTAACAAAACTCTCTAATTTTAATGTAGCCCAAATTTATTAACAGCCCTTTTTCTGAATTAGGGCTTTCTTGGGCTTTTTGTTTGTTTGGTTGGTTTTGGTACTGATGAAAAAAATTCTTCCTTAACCCAAAGTAAAGAACATTTTAAATGTTTTATTTTCTCATTGGATTGGCAGTTTACCTAGCGTTAAATTTTATGTAAAGGGTGAGGTAGAATAATATTATACTTTGTCCATTTGGACATCTACGGAGCTAGTACCTTTTGTTGAAACATTCCTCAGTGTTCTGCAGTGCCACATTTGTCAAAAATCAAGTATCCTGTCATTCATGAGTCTTTCTATGAAGTTTTTAATTCTATTTTTTCTCTTTATTATTGCTTCAAAATCAAACTCTTTTCTACATGTTAGCTTTATAATTCCTTATGATAAAATAATGAAGATCCTAATAGATTAGCAGACTTTATAGAGGACTGTACATGTGCTAGTATTAAAATCTCTAAATTAGCATAATGCCACCCAAATTCCAAAGTATTTTGACAGACATTTTATTTTTTTTATTTGTTACAGTAGCATTCTGATGTAGTCTGACCTGCATCCCTATCCATTGTTCACAGTAATTATGAACATATGACCACTAATAATGGTCACCCAGCAGGTTTCCCCTTGATCCTTGTCTGAGTTCGTTAGTTGTAATCAGTAGTATGATCCATAGGAGGAAAAGTTCTTTGACACAAAAAAAACCCAGCAGGCCAGAGAATTTGTAAATTTGTGTATCATTTATCTAATTTTGTTTTTGACTTTTAGATTCATATTATTTGTTTTGTTTAGCATAAATTTCTTCTACCTTACACAATTACTCTCACACCTCACATGACTAAGCTTCTCTAGTTTGGGATTATGCAGGGAAGTTAAAGTATATACACACCTGGTTTTCTGTTATTAGAAATACCTATATTCAAATCTCAGCTCTGTAATTAGTAGATATGTAACACTGAGCAAACTGAAACTAGATTCATAAAACTGGAACAAAATACCATGGTTATCTCTGAATTCCCAGAAACAAAGATGCTTTCTTTGTATGATAAAGATTGAGTTATTATAGAATTGTCATTAAAGAGCCATGAGATAGTTTTTCTTAAATTTCTCTAAGGTTCACTTAAGATGTTACCTTTTCAAGAGCAGACTACAACAAAGCTTAGAAAATATTTAAAGAGTACTGAAAATCTCAGAGATGCTTTTTCGAGCACAACCTGAAATGAACTTGATTTCATTAATTTATTCCCAGTTAACAAATAAAATTGAGGCATGGAAATTCTTAGGTATGATTTATTTGTGTTAACTTTATTAATTTATAGGTAGATTTTTGCAATCTTCCTGTGGATAAATTAAGCACCATTTAACACAACACTGGGAAAAGAAGTATGGGCTCTGATCTTTTTCCCAAGGCAACAATTCTTCTTCTGCTGTGTGGATGAATGACTCTCAGCACTTATACCCTTGGAATGAAAGGCTTGTGGTACTTAAGTTTAACTCTTATCCTGGACCATATGTGCATATGGTTCTGTGTCTCCAATCCTGGGAGGGCTTTAGCAGCAAGGTTAGGGCTCAGAATATTGTGTTAATAGAGCATATTTAATGCCAGTACAACAATCCTATTCTGAGACGAGGCACAGACATTTGAGTAACTTTCCATGTTGCTCAAACTACATTATCTCTGTCTTTCAAAGTTGTACACATTTTTCACTAATGTTCATGGTTTTTCCCTGAGAATCTGGGTCAAAGGAATAGTTCCTCTTCTTGTCTTATTTGCTTCCAAGAATTCAGGTGAAGAAGGACAGATCTAAGTATGTTTAGCTCAACTATTTGATATCACTCAGAGAGATCAGTTTAACAAATAAAAAACATTCTTTTATCTGGGTCATCTTGACTAGCATAAAATTATTTTTTAATTCATGATACATATTGAGCCAAAATATACTCCTGTAAGAATGCTAAACATTAAAATGACCTTGACTTTTCTCTTACTAAGGAAACCATCTGTAGAGGAAAATTGCCATATCCAGACTAAAACTTCAACACCTTTTCCTTCCCCAAATATAAATTCAGATAATCACAAATAAGCCTTAAGAAAAATATTTTATACTCCCAAAGTTCCTTAAAAACACCATTCTCTTGAGGCATCTTTAAGTTACTTCTATGTGCCAGCCTAAATATTTCCCACAGAGCATTCAACCATTTTGTTTTATTTCAAATTGTATACATCATATTGTATTGAACATAAAGAACCAAAAATACGCCAAATAGCAAAATAGATACAATTCATTTGTACACTAGCTCAATTAACTTTGGTTAGGAATATCTTCCCAGTGTGGAAGACTAGAACACTTAAATGAACAAAATATGTTATTTGAGTTTAACATAGCCATGAAAATATTGCTATCAAATTCTAGAGCCCCTCCCTTCTTCCCTCATAATCCCTTTGAATCATACTATGAGATTCTTCTTGTTCAGAATTCTGGCAAACAGCTCAAAGGCAGTCAAATAGATGTCAAGCTTATGGTTTCCTGCTGACTACTGTTGATAACAATGGTTTATTTTGCAATGTAAGCTCATGTTTAGGTGTGATATATGGGTATAGTTGTAAAAATGTGGATGGATCTTTTCTTTTTTATGCTTAAGCAAAGGAAGAACCATTATCTCCGAGTTTTAAAGTAACATTTTAAAAAGTCATTCATATTCTAACATATACCTGTTGTTAAAATATTGAAAATGTAAGGGAATTTTGAAGAAAAACAATGAAATATGTCTAAAATATAAGTGATTTTTTTTTTCCTCAGAAAGCGAAGGATTTGAAGTGATTTAAAGAATTGTCAGATATCATTTGGTCTTATAATTCAGCTAATTGTAAGGATTTATGCTTCAGTAGTTAGTATGATTACTTTGAAACTAAATTTTCACAATGACTTTTAATAGAAGCTGTACCAGTCAGGATCTAGTGAGCTTTTTTGAAGACATCCTTCATCATATTGAGGAATTTGTATGCTATTCTTACTTTAGTAAAACTTATAGGAATGGCTGTTGGAATTTGTGTAATACTTTTTCTGCAACAATAGGGATGATTATACATTTCTACCTTTTCAGTCTGTTAATATGGTGAGTTATTTTTATTGATTTCAAAATGTTAAATCAGCCTTCTATTCTTTTTTTTTTTTTAGAATGCAACTTACCTTTTTTATTTAAATTAAATTAAACCCTGTTGGTTGTATTTTATGAACTTGTACATTATTGGATTCAATTTGGGGAAATTTGTTAAGAATTTTGCATCTAGACTTGAGGCCTATCAGTTCTCTTTTCATAAAATTGCATTTAGTTGGGTTATTTCCGTTTGCATCCACTTCAATGCATATAGTAATAAATTCTGTTTTAGATATGCCATCTCAAAAATTGTTTTCTTGTTTATTTCATCTGTTCTTTTATTTTTATTTTCCTCTTCTGGGTTGAGCTCACTGTATTATTTTATTTTAAATCTTTATTGGCTTCTTGTCTGTACCTGTTTGTTGTGTTATTTACTGATCGTTATAAGATTTATATGATGCGTTCTTAATACCAGGAATTTTCAAAAAATGTTATAGTGCTTCACATGTATTCTAGGCACTTTCTTGCTACCCTTCACTCTACTGTTATATATTAGTTTTCTTGGTTCTTATTTCAGAACAATAGTAGACTCATAAGATAAATTGGACAGTATTCATGTCTCTTCAGTTTTTTAGGAAAAAAATATATACAGTATTGGTATAATCTGCCACATAAATTGATCTGGATCTGAAGATTTCTTTGTGGGAAGAATTTTAACTACAAATTTAATTACTTTAATAAATATAAGAACATATTTTTTTTTTATTCTTGAGTGAGTTTTGGTAGCTTGTGTCTCTCAAAGAATTTATCCATTTCATCCATGTTCAACTTTTTGATGTTACATTATTTGTAATATTAACATATTATCATTTTAATATCTGTATACATTCTCAGTTTATTGAGACTCTTTATTATGGTATATATTCAATATATATTCTGTCTTGATAAAGGCTCATATGCACTTAAAAAGAATATACATATTGCCATCCCACCAAATATATATTCTTCATATAATGTATGTTCTATAAATGCAAATTACATTAATTTGGTTGATAATGTTCAAATATTCTGTATCCTTAAAGAGTTTCTCTCTATCTGTCCTACCAAATATTGAGAAAAGGAAATTTAATTCTGTAACCCGTAATTGTGGATTACGGGTTTGTCTATTTTTTTATATTCCTACCAGTTTTTGATTTATGTGTTTTGAAGCTTTGGTATTAGACGCATAAACACTTAAGATTGTTATGCCTTCCTAATAATTGACACCTTTATCACTATTAAATGACCCTCTTTCCCCTGTTAATAGTCTTTGTTCTGAAGTCTGCTTTGGTATCAGTTCAGCTAATTCATCTTTCTTTTGGTTAGTACTGGCATAATCTATCCTTTTTCCTTCTTTGAATTAGAATGTATTTGTGCTTTTGTGTTAAAATTGGGTTCGTTATATATGTCATACAGTTGGATTTTGCATTTTTACCTATTTTGACAATGTCTGTCTTTAATTGAGTGCCTTAAGACATTTTAAAATTCATGTGATTTTTTATACATTTAGATTTGATGGGCTGAGCTCCATCTTGTATCATGAAGACAAAGGCCACACTTCAGTGTGAAGGAGAAAGCTAGAAGCAGAGTGGAGCGAAGACATAGCTTAGCAGCCATATCTTCCCTGGACTTCTATGTGAGTGTGAATTTTTTAAAAAATTTTACTTCTCTTATTCTATGTACCTGTTACAGCTGAGTATAAACATATGTATGTATATTTATATTCATATAAAATTAAATGTATATTTAATGTCATATATATATATATTTAAATAAAGATAACATTACTCCTAGACTCAGGAACTGAAGCAAATTTCTTTATTTTATATCTTAGTATTTTAGTCAAAATTAAGTTGGAGAGAGGCAGACAGAGCTATGACAAATGATCAGAAATATAATATAAAAGTAGAAAGTAGGTATTACAGACCTTTTTTTGTAAGTCAGCTACTGAAAATAATTTATTCAAACAGATGCAATGACACTATGTATGCTACTTAAGGAATTGTACGTTGTTTTTATAGAAGTATACAATGGATATTGCCTATAAGAAGTATATTGACATCAGTAATCTTGTACTAAGATTTAAGATTAGAAATAAAATTTATAAATAATTTTCCCTAAAAGGTAATTTTCATGCATTTTTGAGGGGACACATTTTCATATCTAGGTCTTACATTTTACATAATACTGCCATTTGAATGCATGCTATGACTTTCAGTTTAATTACAGGACAACATAATATTACTCACTTTGTAGTTTTAGCAATATCCATATAATATATTACTTATGTGATGCCGGAATAAGACATTTCTGATTTTAAATAAATAAAAAATTTTAGGCTTACCTTTTTTTCCCTCTTCCTTTTTGTCTACATTATTTTCTAAAATAATGGTAACTCAAAATACTACTTACACCTTCAAATATGTTTTTGAAATACTTGAGGGAGGGGTGCCTGTGTGGCTCAGTCATTAAGCGTCTGCCTTCGGCTCAGGTCATGATCCCAGCGTTCTGGGATTGAGCCCCGCATCAGGCTCCCTGCTCAGCAGGAAGCCCGCTTCTCCCTCTCCCACTCACCCTGCTTGTGTTCCCTCTCTCGCTGCCTCTCTTTGTCAAATAAATAAATAAAATCTTTAAAAAAAAAAAAAAGAAATACTTGAGGGAACATTCGGTAGANAATTCTGGGATTGAGCCCCGCATCAGGCTCCCTGCTCAGCAGGAAGCCCGCTTCTCCCTCTCCCCCTGCTTGTGTTCCCTCTCTCGCTGCCTCTCTTTGTCAAATAAATAAATAAAATCTTTAAAAAAAAAAAAAAGAAATACTTGAGGGAACATTCGGTAGATACTAACTAAAAATGCCAAAATATATAGCAAATAAGCTTTACTATCTTTTCAAGACTGAGCACCCCCAAAATGTGCACATCACACATACACACAAACTAACATCTCTGATACATTGGACAAATTTTGTCCATCTTTGACTATATACATTTATATTCTCTATATTGTATTATTAGCGGTGTCACTGAACATTAAAAACATACTTGAACTCTATTTTATTACAGTATGTGTGTTACAGTATGTGCGTTAATCTACTTGGTTGTAAATTAACGTAGTATTAAGTTCAAAGTGTTACTTAGGATATTTGCCATGTGTTTCATGAAGGCAGCTTTCTGAACACATGGATGCCAAAGGAAATATTATTTAGGCATTTAGCAAACTGGTAAAGATGTGGAAAACTAAAAATTCAGTTAATTTCAATAGAGCAAACTTCTTTAATTCAATCAATTTCAATAGTAACACTATTTCCAACATTGATTTGAGCATATAAATTAGATGTAGTTTATATAACTTAAAATAAAATGTAAACTTGAAGAATGAGCTTTGAAATACAAAACTGTACCATCTGCATTCCCTGACATTATTATATGACCCTAACATTCCAGCCATCTAGGATGTATTTTCATGAGATTAAATACCTATGGTAAAAGGGGGAAAACAAAATTCTGATTTCACATAGTTTTATGTTGAAATAGATTAAACATTATCCTTATGTTTTTAGCACAACATGTGTCTTTGATGAAATCAAATACTCCTTGTGCTTGCCTGGAGATTATTTAAGTAGTTTCTTTATTCTCTGTTGGCATGCTTTATTTTTACCCTACATTTCTTTTTTACCTACACACTTAGATTTCCAACATCTTTTCTTACAGATATAAACCAAATATGTTAAATGTATCCCTCAGAAATCTAAAGGTATTTTTGCTTCTGTTTCTTCTATGACCTCTCTCATAGGTAGATAAATAATTGCTGACTTCACTATTTTAGTCTTGACAGCCAAAGTATAAATCCTTCTGAGAATATTTGCTTTAAGAGGGAACAAGATCTTCTGTTCTTAGAATATTCTCTGTTGGTAAGATTCATGTTGTTTCTCTCTTTGTGACCTTTTTTATAGTTGATCATATCTTTCAAGTTACCTCTTTTTGAAGGTTTGCTTTTCTGAAATATTCTCTGTGTTCTGAGACATAATTCATTACTTGACATCTCAGGTGAAGTTGAAATTATGTAACTAACTGCATTGGAAAACTTGTTTTTCTGCTACCTTTCACCACCATCTGCAAGGTAACTTTTTCTGTGGCTTTACTTTATCTAAAGTTTACATAGGAAAATTCAAATTTGTGTGCTATCACTCATTTTTTAAAAACGTGTGTTTGCTTTTGTTCTTAGATATCTCAGTTTTTCTGAAAATAGCATGTGAAAAAATCATTGTCTTTTAGCTCTCCTTACATCTTAACTACAATATGAGTAGTTCTGCCTTGGATTTTTTGGAATCCAATCTGTATTTATTACACTACAATATGAATTTTACTTGGAAATGTTGTGTTAATTCAGTGAACGATGATTTATTATTACCTCAGTTTACTCAATCATGTTTCCCTATAGTTTGTAACGTTAAGTACGTTATCATTGTCATTGAGGTGTGTCTAACTTTGGTCTCTACTCTCACAGCCTGTTTCCTTTTCATTAACTATTATTGTAAGAATAACCTTTATTGTTATAAGCCTTTTTTAATGAACATCATATTCTTAGTTATAAACTTAAATGTATTTAAAACTTAAATGCATTTATATAACTCTGTCATGTTTGAAACAGTGATCAATGAGATGTCTTTACTTCCATATTGAGATTGATATTTAATGAACCTATGTGGGAAGTTACATTGACTTGTTTATATGTTGTTTCACACTCTTATTAAGATACTGATTAATGAAATTACTTTTTATTTCAAATACATATATTGAGAGTTGTGATTGGCAATAGGAAAATATCATTACCTTAACATAACTGATAGTCTGTTCTGCTCTGAAGACACCTCAATCTCTCTGAAGTCATCAACTTTAGAATCATAGCATAATACCTGTATTTATCCTGAGATATAGAAAAACTGGATTTATTTTTATATAACGTCTTTTACGTAGTTTTTTTTTTTAAAGATTTTCTTTATTTGACAGAGAGAAACACAGCAAGAGAGGGAATACAAGCAGAGGGAGTGTGAGAGGGAGAAGCAGACTCCCTGCTGAGTAGGGAGCCCAATGCAGGGCTCGATCCCAGGACCCTGGGATCATGACCTGAGCCAAAGGCAGACGCTTAACAACTGAGCCACCCAGGCGCCCCTCTTTTACGTAGTTATTGAAAACTCTAACGTGATGTGATTTTCACAAGTCTTGGTTTCATAGTCATTTTAGTTAGCAGTTGTGTCTAGGCAATTATTCAATTACATTTTGCTTCTAAAACCTTGAGATAATTATGATAAGAGCAACCATGTATTCCAGGCAGTTTTTAGTAAAAAGAACTTTTCTAACATATCTCTACAGTTGAAGATAAATTTATCATACAGTCCTTGTCCTCATCTTTGTAAACCTTAAAATAATTTGGTTTCTCCAAGTTAATCTTTAAATGTGTCTAAAATACCACACATTTTCAGAAAAAAATTCAAAAAATATTGAAGAACATTTCCAGCAATTCTCAAAAGTAACTTCATGATGGACAAATGTGTATGAAGTAAGTTAGTTTACAAAGGATAATAGAGAAATGTAACAAGTATTAATTGAAAATCTACCAGGATTTTATGTAATGTAATTTAATTGTATTTAATTTGATCCTCAGAATCCTATAAAGCAGGTTGATCTCTTATTGGATGTTCTGATGTCTAGAATGCTCTTCTCTTCAGACCTCAATTAGTTAATTTCTTTTCATCTTTCATGTCTCAGCTCAAGTTAAAAAGAAAATATGAAAGTGGTCTTCACTGATTTCACAACCTAAATAAAATAACGTTTTATTCTGCTTTTTGGAACCTGTTCTGTCATTCCCGTCAAATTGTAGATTTTTTAAATGTCTTCATAGTCTCAGGAATTGTTAGAATACCTAGAATATATACCTTGATTTCCTCATGCCTGACTTACTAGTCAATCAGAATAATCAGACATTGCTAGACTCTTTCCTTCAATAGGTAGTTCATCTCAGGTGAATTTAAGTACTCATTAAGTGACTACATTGTCACAATGTGATATAGGTTAATAGGGTCCCATTTTCTATTGGCCACCTGATTTGATTATCCCTGGCTTCCATTCCAACGGTTTAGACAATGTAACTCAGATTCCCAATATTGGTATATATTGATACTGCTTCCAATATCAAATACCAAATGGGTTTTTATTTAGCATAGAAGATGGAAAGTACTCTGGGTATCTTAACAAAATAAAGTTCATTCAACATGGAAAATCAATGCTTACAGAAATTTTTAATGAGTTGGAAGAGCAGTATCTAGGCCAGCTCTCCAGAAATTTCTCCTCAAACTGACATTGGTGTTCCAACACCTGAAGTCTCTAATGGAACTAATAAGAACAAAAGCATACCCACGACATTACTGCTACTGTGACTGACCTCTTTATACCCTGAACGGGTTGATTGAGTCTTCCTGACATTTTCATAAGAGGTCTCAAAACACTCACAAAACTGAAGAACGGGGGCGCCTGGGTGGCACAGCGGTTGAGCGTCTGCCTTTGGCTCAGGGCATGATCCCGGCGTTGTGGGATCGAGCCCCACATCAGGCTCCTGCTATGAGCCTGCTTCTTCCTCTCCCACTCCCCCTGCTTGTGTTCCCTCTCTTGCTGGCTGTCTCTATCTCTGTTGAATAAATAAATAAAATCTTTAAAAAAAAAAACCAAAAAACTGAAGAACGGACACTGCAACATGGAGTATGAGCCATTTGACCCCAAATGCCTCTGGACATCAAGAAACATGGAGAATATGCGATAAAATGTTGCTGCAAAAAGCCTTACATCTCCATAATTTTCTAGCTGAAAAGTAGGACATTAGCCTTAGCACCTTACCTCATTTCTCCCTTCTAAACCACATGTCACTTGGTATAACTTATATTTTAACATTTATTTTGAACTTTTACTTGGTGTAACTTAAATTTTACCCACTGGTAAAAGGAGAAACTAGAGGGCAGACACTCTTTTACCATTACTTCTCACCATTAGAAAATATAATATTCAATGCCAACAAACATTCTAAGGCACTTAGGAATAAATTTAAGAACAATTTTATAATGTTATTTTGAAAAAATGCATTTCATAAAAGTGTATATATATATAATTGGAATAACATAGCGTATTAGAGCATTAAAACTTAATTAACATAAAGAGGTAAATTCTCCATATATACACTTTAAATAATATCATCAAAATACACAGTTTTTGCTATAATTTGGGAAAAAAATAAGACTCATATAAAAGTTTAAAAATTAAAGAATAACTTAGACAGTGTTTTACAAAGAAAAATAAGGAGGAAGAATTGCCATAGCAACATTTATGGTAAAGCATAGCAAACAAAACATTGTATATTGACTCAGGGGTAAAAATGAATTTATGATCAGAACAAAGAATCCAGAAACTGATGCATGATGATAAGGATATTTATTATATATTATAGAGATGATATTACAAATCAGTATGTAAAGCTCTACTGTCCCAAATAAAACAAAAGCAAAACATTTTTTTAAAACTATGACTAGACTTCCGTAACAAAAATAACAAGATATTAGATACTAATCTCACATCATACACAAAATGAAATCCCTCCTGAATTAAAAACCTAAGGATAAAAACATTTTTTTATGTGTTTTCATTTTATTTAGGAATATTGATTTGTTAAACAAGATACCAAAATATAAAAGAAAAGATTGATTGAATGTAACAATGTTAATACAAAAGACACTATATACATATTTATGGGGTGCCTGGGTAACTCAGTTGGTTGAGGGTCAGTCTCTTCATTTCAGCTCAGGTCATGATCTTGGGGTCCTGAGATCAAGCCCTGCCATGGAGCCTACTTAAGATTCTCACTCTCCCTGGGGTGCCTGCGTGGCTCAGTTGGTTGAATTCAGCTCAGGTCATGATCTCAGGGTCCTGAGATGGAGCCTCACATGAAGCCCATGTCCAGCTCTGCTCTCAGCAGGGATGCTGCTTCAGGATTCTCTCTGCCACATCCCTCACTAGTGTGTGCTCACCCTCTCTCCTTCCCTCTCTCTCTCAAATAAATAAATCTTAAAAAAAAAAAAAGATTCTCTTTTTCTCCCTCTTCCTCTACCCCTCCCCGGCTAAAAAAGACTATATACATATTTAAAAGACAAAAGGCATATTGATGGAAGATACATACAATATACGCATAACTTTTTGTTACAATAGAATTTTAGCAGTAAGTGCTAAATGTTCCCACATTTCAAACTGAAAATCTATACTATCTATGATAAGAATAAGGCCAAGAACTGTCCCCCCCCCAATGGTTCATTGCTTAACCCACATTATATGAGGATCTATGCTTTTCTGAAGATACTGTCCTATTTCCCATAGTAGAGGAGCAGAGATGGTTCGAGTCTAGGGAAAGATCATTGGAGAATGTAAAAATTTCCTCCTAGACTTTGAGAAACACAATATACTGGGAATCTGGCTTATACCTGAAGGAAAAAAAGGGAAGAAAGATATTCAGCTGAATGATCCTACTACCACAGAGCAACTGCAAGTTTAGGAGTTGCGTACAAATGGGTGGTGAATGAGAAATATTTCCCAAAGACCAAGAGTATGGCAATATGCTTTGGAGAACCCAGAGCAAAGTGGAATTCATAAATGGTCAGCAAGAGTCAGACAATTCCAGCACAGAAAACCTTAGCAATGGGAGGAAATCTATGAAAAACTGAGTGCACCAAAAGAGAGTCATTTTTAGACACCTGCAAAGGATGAAAAAACCAAAAACAATTCATACTGGTGCCAGCAGAGCAAGACACTTCCATTTTTGTACGTTTCTCTTTCCTTGCTTCAGCATTAAAGTTGCTTGAAGTAGCCTAGTGAGTAGTAAAAGGGCGAGTCCAAGACATAGGGAAGTAAAAGATGCATAGCCTAGACTAAGTTCAAACTGAAAGAGAGGAAATCTAAATAATTTAGAGTTTTTAATATTTTATGTGACTACACATATTAATAAAGAGCCTAAGACTATTTGGGGGAGCTACGTGAACAGAGACTTTACTATTTATATATCTTATCATCAGAAAATGGATAAAGAAGTAATGGGACTCATTTGAGACTTGAGTGAAGGAGGTTAGAAAAATAAGACCTTATATAGATTATTTGAATGGTTAGTGTGGGTAAAATATGGTGGAAAATAATATAAATCCCACTTTTTCAGTTTATTGGTTCAGGTATATTATTCAGTTACCAAAGATCATTATTCAGATGAGGTAAATAACATACCCATTAATGATAACAAAGCAAATTATATAATAGAATTAAACAAGTGAATAACAATATGCTAATGAATTCACTGAACTAGAAGGAAACAGACTTTAACATACACAAATATTGTCAAAAGAAGTAAGCATGGTGGGGACAAGTTACCTCTTTTGTTCATAGCCACCATAATTTCAGACTCATAATATAACAAATACTAAGATATGCTGAACCATAAAAAATTTCTAGAAGACAATAGTGATGTATTTTTATATAGTTTTAACATGAAAATAGATTTTCCTTTTATACATGGATTTCGGAAATATCATCAAGAGGTTTCAAAAATGTTGATTCAACAGGATTTTATTCAGCATCTATGCTCAAGGAACTATGTGCTAAGTAATTGAATAAATAGTGAATAAAAAGACATCTTTTTTTTATACTCATGGGAAGAATAGCCTGTTAAAAAAGAGAACAATTTATCAAAAAAAAAAAAATTCACAGAAGGAGACAACTGAAAAAGACATGGTCTATGTAGAATGATACTTGGAACACTGTGGCCAATAATGAGATTTAACCTAAATAAGAAATTCAGGGACGGATTTCTTTAAAAAATAATGCTTGAGCTGATAGGAAGGAGGAATATAGGAGAATGGGGAAGAGCAAAAGAGCTTGTACAAAGGTGAGAAGGATGGAAGATGTGAGTTAAGAATGAGGTAATTGAGTTTAGTTAGCGGCCTGATATGAAATGAAATGAAAAATTTAGGTAGTAGCTTAACATGGAGGCTTTTCCAGGGTATGTTAATGAGTGTTAACTTTATCCTATGTGCAGCAGAAAGATGGTGAAGGGGTTAAAGTTTGATTTGGATAATAAGTTTATGTTTATATATACAGTTTTAAAAGATCACTCTGGTTATTGCATGAACAATATATGATGTCTTTAGGTTGGGGTGATTTTTACATTATCTCTAATAGACTTTTTCATGACTTTTTTTTTACATTATCTCTAATAGACTTTTTCATGACTTTTTCTGTCTCTGATAGACTTTTGATGGTGACTAGGAAGAGATTAGTAAATTTACACAACNCAGACTTTTGATGGTGGCTAGGAAGAGATTAGTAAATTTACACAACTTTGAATAAGAATACTGCAAAGAAATAAGGAAAGAAGGTAATAAACTTTAAGTAAAAAAAAAAAAAAAGATAATCAGACTCCACTCCTTTTGTAGCAGCTGGGATTTATTGCCAAAGCAAACAGAAACAAGATGTCAGAGGCCCTCAAGCTGTGGAAAGGCAGAATCTGTACTATTGACCTAGGACTAACAATAGAATCTGGATGTAGAATGAGAAACTGGCTTAAACATAGCAGGTGATTAAAACTGGCAGCCTCTCCACATTCAGAGGAATGGTCCAGAATGGCAGTTAACCCTTAGTCACTGTAGTTAAACTGTAGCCCTTAGAGGCAAATCCTTGATCAAAAAGAGAATCATTGTAGAGGAGAAGAAAGAAATATCTAATTGCATAGGACGTATTTTCAACTTACTGTGTAAGACAGCCCCTGCATCAATAGCAGTATAAAGTTTCTTTCTTTTTTTTTTTTTGCTTTGCTTTTAAAGATTTCTTTATTTGAGAGAGAGAGAGAGAGAGAGAGAGCACACGCAAGTGTGGAGCTGGTAGAGGGAGGAACAGAGGGAAAGGATCTTCAAGCAGACTCTGCTCAGCCAGGAGCCCAGTGCAGGGCTCCATCCCACAACCATGAGATCTTGACCTGACCTGAAACCAAGAGTGCGATGCTTAACGGACTGAGCCACCCAGGTGCCCTTATTTGTTTTTACTTATGAACTATCAAAACCCTTTTAGATCGTCTTTGCCTATTTTGGAAACAGGACTGATATTTTTTTTTTATTATGTTCAATTAGCCAACATATAGTACATCAGTTTTTTTATGTAATGTTCAACAATTCATTAGTTGAGAACTGATAAATTTAGATTAGGTTGGCATAATTTAAGATTATTGGGTCAGGATTAAAAATGGAGAAGAGGAAACTGAAGTCAAAAATACTGGGCTTTTACTAATTTATTCATTTGATGATGTGAGTTATTACATGGAAAAATATATAAAAGAAACATTTCAGTAATTAACTCCATGATGATAGAGCTGATATGCTTACATAGTGCTTTTAATTTTATTTTTACATACCTATAGTTTCTTTTTTTAACTTCTAAAATTTTCACAGTAATGTGTATTTCTGGCGTTTGTTAAATTATAATCATTGATTCTCCTTCAGATTACAACTGTTTATGTTGCTTGAAGCTAATCTTCTGAGAGCAACCAGAAAACCTGGAGGGACAAGTAGAAACATCTGTCTAAAGGCACAGGAGAGCTACCAAGGCAGTGAGCTTTTCTAGAATGAGATAAAGAGGTGAATCAAGAGAGTTAAATCCAATAGTTAGATGTTTTTCTCCTTGAGGCAGTTATGAATTCTAGAGTAAAAGTGTCAGTGTAAAAGCTAAGAGGCAAGGTCACTTACATGAACTATAGGGGAAAAAATGGAGCTTACAGGACACCGAGGAGAGGGGCCTGATAACCAAGGCTCTAGTTGGGGCACTGCTGCTATACCTTAGAAGTAAGGAAAGACAGGAAAGAACCAGACCTCAAAAGGAAGGAAGCCTCGCGTTGAGTCAATTCTGCCCCTAGCAAAATTATCTGCCAAAAGTTAAGCAGATTACTTCTGAAGGAAGGTAAAATTACCCAGAGCCTTTAGTATTTTCAACATAATTTAATACTGTGTTTGCCATCTTATAAAAATTAGCAAACTATAAAAATAGGCATTAAAAAAGAAAAGAATTGTCCAAAAAACTATGAAAGTCCTAATATAGACCCATAAAAGATCCAGATTGAGGGGTGCCTGGGTGTCCCAGTCAGTTAAGCGTCTGCCTTCCGCTCAGGTCATGATATCCGGGTCCTGGGATTGAGCTCCATGTGGCGTCCCTGTTCAGCAGGGAGTCTGCTTCTCCCTCTCCTTCAGCCTCTCCCTACCTCTCATGTGCTCTCTCTTTCTCTGCTCTCTCTCTCAAAAAAATAAAAAACCTTAAAAAAAAAAAGATGCAGATAAAGAAATTGCCAATACAAAATTTAAAGTAATTTGAAATATATTCAAGAAATTAAGTGTCATAGTGGAAAAATGACAAAGAAATGAGGATTGTAGAATAAATAAAGTTTTTAGAATTGTAAAATACAATAACTGCACTTATGAGCTTAAATAATGTTTAATGGTTCATTAGAAATTACTGAAAAATTAATAAGTTAACTAAAATATAGGTTTAAAAATGTGCAAAGTGAAACATGGAGCAAAAATATGATGGAAAGTACTAAAAAGAATTCAAGACAAAAATTCAAGAAATACAGTAAAAAAATTGAATATATGTTTAGTTGAAGTTGTAGAAAGAGGACAAAAACAAATAAAGCCACATGTAAATTAAAAATAGCAAAATGACTGAAAACTCCAAAAACTACTAGGCAGAATCTTAAAAAAAAAAATAGAAAAGTCGAGATCACCTTGGAAGGAGCAGCAACGAGATTGGAAGTTGACTTCTCAAGAGAATTTGGAATGACATCTCTAAAGAAAGAAAATAACTAATATATATTTTTGTATGTAGCAAAAATTTATTTTCCAAATGAAAATCAGACTGACACACACACTCACACACACACACACACACACACCCTAAAAGAACTTACCTCTGGCAAGCTATCACTATATCACTAAAGAAAATCATGAAGAGACTATTTCAGGCAAAAGAAGAGTGATTCCAGATGCACAAAGATAGCTACATTAAAAAAAAATTATAATACTTTGAGGGAAAAAACTAAACACAGCATTGTATGTGTAGCATAGGTCTATTTCAGAGATTTGGGGAAAAAAGAAAGGACATTTTCATATCAGGTGGACTATCAATGTGTAACAAGCATCACAGACTAGTTCTTCCTTTGTCGCATGGCATACATAGAGCTAACTCAGTTTTTATACCAACTTATTTACCCTAATAGGGATTTGTATTTGTTACCAACTTTTCTATAAGACAAACATGAATATAGCTATTATCATTTATTTGGGTAGCAAGAATTCACATAAAATCACAAAAAAATTCCAACCAGATTTTTAAAAATGGTTTCTGTAATGAAATATCTGTTCCTTAAAGTAAAGCAGTTATTAATTATTATCAAAATAAATTGATCAAGCTTCAAATGGTGTTTTATATATCATTTCCATATATATAATTTCCTAATAAAAATTCGGTTCAATTCACTTGAACCTTGCTTTCTTATAAAAATATTTACAATTGCCTGCAATTCATTTTTCAGAAAGTTTATTGTTTAAAAAAATTCTATTCTGTACTTAACATTCTCTACTTTAACACATTTTTTAAAGATTTTGTTTATTTGTCTGAGAGAGAGAGAGAGGGAAAGCACAAGCAGGGAGCCCGATGCAGGACTCAATCCCAGGACCTTGGGATCATGACCTGAGCCAAAGGCAGACACTTAACCAACTGAGTCACCCAGGTGTCCCTTTAACACATTTTTTTTACATTGTCATTTCACATTTGTTCATGGACACTTAGAATGGGCATATACTAAGATACGGTTGACATTTTGTCCGTTTTTTATGCCAAAACCTCATCAGATTTGTCAGTGTTAGGTGGATTTCTAAATATAGTGCTCCCTCGTTCAGGAAAAGCATAAAAGAAAACCTCAATCAGCAGCTGCCCCTTGTCACTCATGTCCTAGTTGGAGCTGGGGAGATAATATACATAAAGAAGCATTTTTATACGTAATTGAGCATTTGAAGTCAGCCAATACAAAAATATTGCATTTTAAATTTATAAAAAATGTGCATACCTGATTTAAAAAGTTCAAACCTTATAGAAAGTAAAAAAATAAAGTTATAAAAAGGAAATGTCTTCTCCCTCAATGCATCCACTAANTACCCTATAGAAAGTAAAAAAAATAAAGTTATAAAAAGGAAATGTCTTCTCCCTCAATGCATCCACTAATGATACTATCCTATATAATTCAGGGCCAATGAAACCTGCAATAGACAAAATAATGGCCTCCCAGAGACATCCATGCCCTAATTTCCGGAACCTGTGAACATCTTAGGTTACATGGAAAAGAGGTATTAGGCTGCAGACACAATTAGGGTACTCATCCACTGATCTTGAGAAGATAAACTTATTTTTGAAATATTCTTAAAATGATGAGATTATTTGGGTGTTCTCATATAATCACAAGCGAAAGAGGGAAACAGAAGAGAACCAGGATGGCAGCACAAGAAGGACTTGATCTACTGTTACTAGCTTTAAATATGAAGGGAAAAGGCTACAAGCTAAAAAATACAGGTGGTTTCTAAAAGCTGGAAAAAGCAAGGGGAATGACTCTCTCATAGAGACTCCAGAAAGAATACAGCACTACTAACACTTTTGTTTTAGCCCATTGAGACTGATTTAGAATTCTCACCTCCACAACTATAACGAAGTAAACTTGTGTTGTTTTAAGTCACTAATTTTGGGGGAATTTTTGGCAATTTGTTAGGACAATAATCCAATATGTTAATAAAAAGTATATTTTATTTACACAGATCAGATCTCTATGAGAAGCAATGCAACTTAGGTGGAGTTCCCTGTAGTGTATACCTTAGGGAACTATGTGTGCTGATGGCCATGGTTCTGTACTTCACTATTTTTGCTCAAGTGACAGCGATATTTCTCTATCAGTATATACAGAGATTTCTTCCTCATTAATGATGCATAATATTCTGTTTTATGACAGTACCATAATTTAACTATACTTTAACCATGAATTAAAGCCGTTGAATTAGAAAGCTATCATCTATATTCATAATTACTGGAGGCATAATTTAATACATATTGAAGATATTTAAATTACTCCCAGTATTAGTCATTGCAAATAATATAATTGCTCTCTAGAATATATTGGCTTATTTTTATGGTGTATCTACAGGTTACATTCCTAAGGCACAGGATACAGTCTTCATTTCATAGTCAAATGACCATGTGTCAGACATTGTAAAAATCATCCCACAGAGGGGTGTGTGCATGTGTATGTGTGTATTTAATCCCAAGAGTAGCCCAAGAAATCTAGGTACTTTTGTTTTCATTTTACACCAAAATAAGCCAAAGCTAAATTACGTTAAATTGTTTTAATATGTCCTAAAAGTTTGAACAAAGTTAATTGCTCTTAAACACCATGGCCTTTAATAATGTGCACTTTTGCAACAAAGTTTTCAATTTTGAAAACTCAGTTAAATGTCAAAGCAACTTGAACAAATAGTTTGATCAATAACTGGTTGTAACTTAACTTGTTTAAAAATTTTTCAGATCATTATTGGCAAATTGTAAAGAAAAGCAAAGGTCATTTAACACAGTGGTACAATAATTTTAATGCTATTTTTCTTGATGCAAAGAAAAAAACAAAAATGGCTTTCAATAGAGACAGCTATGGCTAGAAATGTACTGTATATTAAATATTTATATGATATATATATATTTTTAAGTCAAGGGATATTAAAGGGAAGAACATAAATTTCTTATGTATATAATAGCAGTTTTTTCAGACTTAATTGTCTGGCGATTGGGTGCTGATAGCACCGCAAGCTCTTTTAAATAATTTCCATTGTACTTTTGTTCACATCCGTGCAATTAAGGTGACTTTTATGTCTCTGCATAGATTTACATGATTCCATGTTTTAATTTTCCTACATTAGGACCAAACCCTAAACCATTTTCCTCAAAAACATTGAGATTTGGTTGTAATGGACATTCTATTTTTTTAACACAAATAGAGAAATGCATATATTAAAAATGTGGCTAATGTTATTGTTTTATTATGGATCAAATTTCAGTGTCATAGTTTCTGGTTTCTATTTATAGTTTCAAGTCAAAATGAGTTTTTCAGATTTAACTTTAATCTTAGTTGAAAATTTGGGATTCCTGGGTGGGACAGTCAGTTAAGTGTCTACCTTTGGCTCAGGTCATGATCCCAAGATCCCAGATGGCATTGGGCTCCTTGCTCAGCAGGGAGCCTGCTTCTCCCTCTGCCTGCCGCTCACCCTCCTTGTGCTAGCTCTCTCTATCTCTCTCTATGATAAATAAATAAATAAAATCCTTAAAATCTTAGTTGAAAATTTAGCTCATAAACAGTTTACATCTAAGTGAAGCATGAGCTATAAACATTAATGTCTACCTTCTTCATATGTAAAGCATATAGGATACATTGGAAATTCACAGTATGAAAGTTGATAGATACTTTGGTGGGAGATGGTGGGAGATGAAGGAATAGCAGAAGCTATAATTCTGGATAACACAGGAACAAATGTGACTGTGAAATGAGGTAGAAAATGATTGGAAATGGGAACAAAAAGGATGAACATCAGAAATAAAGGAGAGGAAGAAAAGAATAAGAACCAAACCTCTGTTCCAGTTTTAGAAAAATGCTAATATCATATTTGCAATTCTTATTTTAAATTTATGAACCAAAAACACTTTATATTTAATATATTGGCTTTATGCAAACCTTCTAGTTACTTCTTAATTCCACTCAGGTTTATAAGCATGTGATCTCATTTAAATATATTCAGAAAAAAAGAAAAGAATTTCCTCCTTCCACTTGGAGCAAATTTTCTTCTCTTTCCTATTCTCTTTTCTTTTCTTTTCGCCCTTCCTTCTCTCTCTCTCTCTCTCTCTGGCTGTGCTATAAGTTATACCAAGAGACCTAGTTTTATTCTATTTTATTTATTTCCCATCTTCTTCCATTCCAGTGAGCTCAGCTTTGGCCTCTGGCTTGTCTTCAGAATTCTCCATATACTTTTTTTTTTAAGATTTTATTTATTTATTTGAGAGAAAGAGAGTGAAAGAGACAGCAGGAGTGGGGTGGGAGGGACAGAGGGAGAGGAAAAAGCAGGCTCCCTGCTGAGCAGGGAGCCTAATGTGGGACTGGATTCCAGTACCCAGGGATCATGACCAGAGCTGAAGGCAGAGGTTCAACCGACTGAGCCACCAGGTGTTCCCCCAGAATTCTCCATATGTTTTATATAACGTAGCCCCAGGACATAGAAAGTGTATAGCTGCACAGAAAGAATGTTTTAAATATCTAAGAGATTCAAACCTGGTATGNTCTCTTTTCTTTTCTTTTCGCCCTTCCTTCTCTCTCTCTCTCTCTCTCTGGCTGTGCTATAAGTTATACCAAGAGACCTAGTTTTATTCTATTTTATTTATTTCCCATCTTCTTCCATTCCAGTGAGCTCAGCTTTGGCCTCTGGCTTGTCTTCAGAATTCTCCATATACTTTTTTTTTTAAGATTTTATTTATTTATTTGAGAGAAAGAGAGTGAAAGAGACAGCAGGAGTGGGGTGGGAGGGACAGAGGGAGAGGAAAAAGCAGGCTCCCTGCTGAGCAGGGAGCCTAATGTGGGACTGGATTCCAGTACCCAGGGATCATGACCAGAGCTGAAGGCAGAGGTTCAACCGACTGAGCCACCAGGTGTTCCCCCAGAATTCTCCATATGTTTTATATAACGTAGCCCCAGGACATAGAAAGTGTATAGCTGCACAGAAAGAATGTTTTAAATATCTAAGAGATTCAAACCTGGTAATGTTTAAATTAGTTATAAAAATGCAGTTGTACTAATAGGACATTTCAGTCTGAAAAATTCTCCCTCACTGGATTCACACTATCACTATATATGTTAAGATGAAACTGATTCTTTATGTGAGTAAATAGCCCTTTTGTTGTTTTCCCTTCTCTCAGGAATAAAACAGCTTTTGGAATTCTCCTTTATTGATGTGAATGAACACAAGATGGGAAAATCACATGTATTTATAGGTAATGAGACTCTTGTAATCCTCAGGGAGATTAATCTGTCAATTTAAATAAGGGAGCCCTGAGAAAGATTCTAGTGCAAAGCCAAACTAGGCATACGATGATACAGAGCTCAAATCCAAGAAGACAGTTGTCATTCTCAGAATGATACTGCAACAGGGAAACAGGGGCTTCAGGAATCTATAATACTGATATTATGGCCATTTGTTGAACTTTCAGTTTCAAAACAGTATGAACAACACAAAAAATAATAAATATTGGAAATGATAAATGTCACAGATTAATTTATTTTGGGGAGGATTTCAATAAATTGTTAATCTCCTGCTAAGAAGTAGGTTTACTAAAGAAAAAAGCTTTGTATTGTATTACAATCATTCTCATTTTAGTACATATTAATCACTGTGTTTTAGAAATATAGCATGTAGGGGCTCCTGGATGGCTCAGTTGGTTAAGCATGAGACTCTTAATTTCAGCTCAGGTCATGTCTCAGCATCCTGAGATCAAGCCCCGCCTTGGGCTCCATGCTGGGTGTGGAGCCTGCTTAAGATTCTCTCTCCTTCTTCCTCTGTCCCTCTGCCACCCCACTTACTGTCTCTCGAAAAAGCAATAATAATAAATATACCATATAAATGCATAATCCCGTAAAATCACATGATGAATCTTACTTGATTTTATAAATTATTTGTGACTAAATGAAATAAATCATTTAATTTACAACACTGCAATCTGGAACCTCAAGGTCACCTAAAATCAGAGATAGGTGAAGTGGATATTGTGTAAGTAAAATGGTGCTTAGCCTCACTGAACTCGAATTAATGATCTTCCACCAAACCAGAATAACAATTCTATATTTATAATCCCTTTCTTAAGTTTTAAAAAAAAAAGTGAAATGTAATGAAAGACAATAAGGCACAATCTGCATGTGAAGAATCTGAAATATAAAATATATTAAAACATTGATTAAGCATGTTTTGAGGAAGTAAGGACTTGTTAAAGGGCCTAAGTTTTTGAGCATTGTACAACTGTCAGTTTTATTTGCCTAAACTTTTGTATGACTTTTGTTTTAACATTTGAGGTCTCACTTATCTTTTATATCATTTACTAACTTTGAGTTGCCAAGAATTTTTAAAAATCTTTTTCTAAATTGGAGCTATTGCAGTTTAGTAAATACTAAAGCAGTTAACTATACTATGTTAGCTTTGAAGCCTCTTGAATGATCTTTCCTTAAATCTTAATGCCTCTTAATTGTTTCTGTGCCCATTATTCTATTTATTTACTTGATTATCATTTAAATATTTTGACTTCTTTTCCTATTTTTGATAACCTGAGTTTGTTAAACTTGAGAGAGTGTTTCTTTCTTTTATCTTTGGCATATGCTTCTCTCTAGTCTATGCCAAAGGTATTTTTTTATTCCAATAAAATGTTTTGAAGAAATTCCCTGTTTTTTTAAATTTTTTTAAAGATTTTATTTATTTGCCAGAGAGAGAGCTAGAGTGAGAGAAAAAGAGTGCACAAGCAGGGGGAGTGGCAGGCAGAGGGAGAAGCAGACTCCCTGCTGAGCAGGGAGCCCAAGCAGGAGCTGGATCCCAGGACCCTGAGATCATGACCTGTACTGCAGGCAGACACTTAACTGACTGAGCCACCCAGGCGTCCCGAAATAAATCTTTTTTTTTTTTTTAAGTAGAAGGGTTTTTTTGTTTTGTTTTTTAAAATAAATTATGTTCCATAAATAGCTACTTCATCAGTGTCACACTCTAAATCCATGTTGTATCAACATTTGAGGCATGGGTGAGGTGGTTGATATTTTATAGTTTTAAATTTTTGAAAATAATTTAAAGTTATTTGATTATTTAATTGATGTAATGATGCAGTTGCATGTTTTCACTACTTACGCTAAGTGAAAGTTCTGAGGATAAAGAAAAAAGTCAAAATTCCTTGCTTTTGTTACTATCTAGAATATCTTTAGTATTAATACATGAAAATGTTGAAATGCCTGAAGTTTTGCTCTTATTATTTTAGGAATGCTCAGAAGAAGTTCTATTCCTGACATTGACTTATTTAGAAGACAAAAAGCATCTCTTTTTTTTAATATATATTGAAGATTTGTAGCTAGCTCAGTTTCTGATGGCTTTATAGACACTGAAAAATGCGATACAAAAAATAAGCTGCATCATCTCAGGAAAACATTTAAAAAAATGAAAATGAAGATTTAGAGTATATTATAATGACAGGAGCTAATAGGAGAAGAAGATAACTGTATTCATGAATGAAGCAAAAGAAGGGAACCAAGGAGGAAAAAATAGCAAATATGTTGACCAGTAAGAGGAAAGAAAAGTAGAAAAAAAGTCAAAGTAATTTTTCATGTTTTAAACCGTTATTTTATAATAACATTTTAGTTTTAAAAATGTAACTGACATATGTTTTATAAGCTTTCTGTCCTAAAAGCAAAGGCAGAATACTTGGAGTCCAGTCTTTTTGAAATAACGTTGTACTTACCAGAATTTAAAGTAGATTCTAATTTTTGTTGAAAATATCATAAGTATACTTGAAATTGTCTGAATATTTATACAAAGTATTCTTAATAGTGGTTGCTTATCTCTTGATATCCCTTGATAGAATTTTAAGTGATTTCAATTTCTTTGCTTGTATGGATATTTTTTTTCTGTCTAATTCTTCAAAAGGAACACATTTAATTTTTCAGTCATGGATCAAAGCAGAAAATCAAAACTTTTAAGCAAGAGACATTTTTTGTTTTACTCCCTAAATACATAAAATCTTCTTAAGGGCAAAAAGAACAGGTTTTCTATTGGAATTTCAGAAATGTTCCTCCAAGCAACAGAAAAATTGACCCATTAAGACACATACAACTTCTGAAACAGCTAATATAATCGTATGCCCCAATCTCATAGCTTTGAGAAAAGTATCAGAAAATGAGAACGAAGAAACTTTTCTACTGCCAAAACAACTCTCACTGAAAGAGGCCAGAAAATTTCAGTAATAGGTTAGTGGTGCTCATCTATGTTCTATACCTGTCACAACCTAGTACAATCTGATTTTCTGTAACCCAAGAACTAAATTTTCACAATCATTACCACCACCAACACCTACAAAATAAAAGGGGTGTGTGTGGGTATGGGTGTGTGTGTATCAATACACACAAGAAAGAGGAAACATAATATGAATAACGTCTTGTCCCTTAGGTAGCCGTAACAAAATATCATAATTCAGGTGGCTTAAAAAACAGAAGTATTTTTTCTCACAGCTCTGGAGGCTTCAAGCGTGAAATCGGGGTGCCAGCATGGTCAGTTTCTGGTGAGAGATCCCTTCCTGGCTTATAGATGCTTGCTATCTTGCTGTGGACTCCCATTGCAGAGGAAGAGAGCCAGAAAGCTCTGGTGTCCGTCTTTTCTCTTAAAGGCTCTGAACCCATCATAGGGCCCCACCCTCATGACCTCTTCTAAGTCTAATTGTCCCCCAACAGCCCAATCTCCAAATGCCATCAAATTGGGGATTAGGCTTTTGACATGAATTTTGGGGAGAAACAATTCAGTCCACCACATCTGGAAACTGAAACTCCTAATTTTTAAAATTTTGAGGGATCTCCAAACTTTTCCAAAGCTGCTATACCATTTTGCATCATCACCAGCATCGTTCAAGAATATCAATTGCTTCACATCCTCAACAAAACTTGTGATTTTTTTTTGAGAATAGTCATCATAACAGGTGTGAGGTGATATCTCATAGTAGTTTTGATTTGCATTTTTCTGATAATTAATGATGCTGGGTATCTTTTCATATACCTGTTGTGATTCAGCAATCCCAGTTCTGTGTGAAAACTGAAAAGCCAATTATAGAAGAACAAATAATTTATTATTTCATTTATATAAGGTATCAAAAATAGCCAAACCACTAGAAGAAAATGCAATAGTGGTTGCCACGAGCTGAACTCAAGCAGATTTGGGGGAAGAAGGGGAGTAGTTGTTCAATGACTATAAAGCTTCAGTTATACTGAATGAATAATTTCTGCTGTACAGCATAGTGGTTATAATTAACAATACAGTATTGTGCATTTTGAAAGAGAGGGTAGATCTCATATTAGGTGTTATTACTGTAGAGAGCAAAATGGAGTCTCTCATGTCAGGCAGGGGCCTGTGTNAGCAGGGGCCTGTGTCAATCAATGACGCCAGCAGTTAAGAGACTGCAGCTAGGAGATATCGCCAGGACCAACGTCAACTGACCTCTCAGAACTGATAACGAGCAGAACCAGAGAAGGTCTACAGAGACCCAAAACTGATTAAA
>NC_048237.1:19781916-19783034 GCF_002007445.2 Ailuropoda melanoleuca
AGTTATTTACTCTCATAAACAATATTTTAATTCTGTAGTGTTCTTCCTCCAGCTGGTGCCAGCTTATCATGCAGAATCATCTGTAAAGCAGATCATAGCAAGAGACCATGGTGGTGGATTGAGGGTGAGAGGCAATGCAGCAGAAGTAGGTGTTCTGGGAACTTGAGCCACAAGCTTGGGCAACTTGTTGGTTGGGCAGTTTGTGCTTTCAGGACAGACTTGAGGCCATTGTCCTATGTAGCATTTTCACTTTTTGGTATAAGGATGCTGCTCACACATTTATGACTTGGTGGGTTAGCTAGATAAGCCCATTTATTTTGACCAGTGGAGTGTGGTCTCTCCTAGAGCCCAAAGGAGGTTTTCTTCAAATACTAAGGACCCGCACTGCAGTTGTCCTTGAGGATTTCCAGCAAACTCCATGTACATCCTATGTTACAGAAATTCCAAGAGTCATTAGCCCAGCCAAATCATATGTAATAGAGATCCATTCACTATGACTTGGGCTAGGTTTAGAGCCTTTGTAGGATCTAGACCCCTAAGTTAAAAATCTCGTGGCCTTAAAAATTTATTGGCAAAAGAGAGCACGTTCAATTTGTTATATGTTGTCTCTCAAGTAAAAAGAAACCAAGTGAGTCTTGTGCCCCTTTCTTAGTCCTAAAAGATGCAATAGGAATCAAATTTGCCTTTCACTTTGAAGGGGAAATCCTAATACGATCCTGGCCAGGAGACATGAAAAATTGTGAAGGGGAAAACTGAAATTTGATAGGATGTATCTCCCTTTTGCAAGCATGTTTCTTACCAAATGTTGTAGGGTATCAGCTATGCCTGCCCTGTCAATGTGCGGACATCAATGTGGTAGATCAACTTAATGTCTTTTGAGATGTTGAGTTAATCTAGATTTCTTTAAATTATGAGAGTGAAGTATATAAAGAGAAAGACAATAGAAATTTACTACTCTCATTACAAGTTGAAAGCCAACTGCTGCTGGTGTTTTCTACTTATTGGTGGAGAGCAAAACCTTTGGCAGTTTGATAGCTACATAATAGGTGCCATAATAGGTCTCTTCTATAAAGAGACTACATCTGGAACAACAGTTGTAGCCTTCATCAGATTTTATT
>NC_048237.1:19786464-19803290 GCF_002007445.2 Ailuropoda melanoleuca
TTTTTTTCTGTCTAATTCTTCAAAAGGAACAC
This sequence comes from Ailuropoda melanoleuca, assembly GCF_002007445.2. Taxonomy (NCBI): domain Eukaryota; kingdom Metazoa; phylum Chordata; class Mammalia; order Carnivora; family Ursidae; genus Ailuropoda; species Ailuropoda melanoleuca. The sequence goes on from NC_048237.1 coordinate 19,786,497, forward strand.
ATTTAATTTTTCAGTCATGGATCAAAGCAGAAAATCAAAACTTTTAAGCAAGAGACATTTTTTGTTTTACTCCCTAAATACATAAAATCTTCTTAAGGGCAAAAAGAACAGGTTTTCTATTGGAATTTCAGAAATGTTCCTCCAAGCAACAGAAAAATTGACCCATTAAGACACATACAACTTCTGAAACAGCTAATATAATCGTATGCCCCAATCTCATAGCTTTGAGAAAAGTATCAGAAAATGAGAATGAAGAAACTTTTCTACTGCCAAAACAGCTCTCACTGAAAGAGGCCAGAAAATTTCAGTAATAGGTTAGTGGTGCTCATCTATTGTCTATACCTGTCACAACCTAGTACAATCTGATTTTCTGTAACCCAAGAACTAAATTTTCACAATCATTACCACCACCGACACCTACAAAATAAAAAGGGTGTGTGTGGGTATGGGTGTGTGTGTATCAATACACACAAGAAAGAGGAAACATAATATGAATAACGTCTTGTCCCTTAGGTAGCCGTAACAAAATATCATAATTCAGGTGGCTTAAAAAACAGAAGTATTTTTTCTCACAGCTCTGGAGGCTTCAAGCGTGAAATCGGGGTGCCAGCATGGTCAGTTTCTGGTGAGAGATCCCTTCCTGGCTTATAGATGCTTGCTATCTTGCTGTGGACTCCCATTGCAGAGGAAGAGAGCCAGAAAGCTCTGGTGTCCGTCTTTTCTCTTAAAGGCTCTGAACCCATCATAGGGCCCCACCCTCATGACCTCTTCTAAGTCTAATTGTCCCCCAACAGCCCAATCTCCAAATGCCATCAAATTGGGGATTAGGGTTTTGACATGAATTTTGGGGAGAAACAATTCAGTCCACCACATCTGGAAACTGAAACTCCTAATTTTTAAAATTTTGAGGGATCTCCAAACTTTTCCAAAGCTGCTATACCATTTTGCATCATCACCAGCATCGTTCAAGAATATCAATTGCTTCACATCCTCAACAAAACTTGTGATTTTTTTTTTGATAATAATCATCATAACAGGTGTGAGGTGATATCTCATAGTAGTTTTGATTTGCATTTTCCTGATAATTAATGATGCTGGGTATCTTTTCATATATCTGTTGTGATTCAGCAATCCCAGTTCTGTGTGAAAACTGAAAAGCCAATTATAGAAGAACAAATAATTTATGATTTCATTTATATAAGGTATCTAAAATAGTCAAACCACTAGAAGAAAGTGCAATAGTGGTTGCCACGAGCTGAACTCAAGCAGATTTGGGGGAAGAAGGGGAGTAGTTGTTCAATGGCTATAAAGCTTCAGTTATACTGAATGAATAAATTCTGCTGTACAGCATAGTGGTTATAATTAACAATACAGTATTGTGCATTTTGAAAGAGAGGGTAGATCTCATATTAGGTGTTATTACTGTAGAGAGCAAAATGGAGTCTCTCATGTCAGGCAGGGGCCTGTGTCAATCAATGACGCCAGCAGTTAAGAGACTGCAGCTAGGAGATATCGCCAGGACCAAAGTCAACTGACCTCTCAGAACTGATAACGAGCAGAACCAGAGAAGGTCTACAGAGACCCAAAACTGATTAAATCCCTTTAAAAAGAGGAGGCTTTTTGCAGCAAACTGTCAGACTCTTCAGACCTGACCCCTCTATGTCTGACACTTAAAAAGGCAACTGCAGCTGAAGGCTCTGCCCAGTTGATCTCTGAACAGAACCGAGATCCTTCACTGCTTGAACATCAGAAGCAGTAAGTGCCAAGAGCGGACCCAGACTGGATTGAGGCCTTATCTCAACTATGTGCCCACAGACTGACTTTGCATTTGGTTTGTTAACTTCCTGCACCCTTCTGTTATCTTGTTTGTTGTGTGGCTTGTCTTCTGTCTTGCTTTGTGTGTTGTCTGAGAAGTCAAGTTTAATCGCATGGTGAATTGTCGTTGAGTTTGGAATCCTGAACCTGCTTTATAATTGTGATTTAACTTCTCTTTATGATTGAAAAAGCTGACATTGTGAAAAGACACTACTCTTGTGTGCGCCTTCGTAGCGTGCTCATGACATTACCACACACACAAAAGATACCCAAGGAAACTTTGGGTAGTGTTCGATATGTCTATTGCCTTGATTGTAATGATAGTATCATGGATGGTTGCCTATGTCCAAACTCATCAACTTGTATACATTAAATATGTGCAATTCTTTTTTATATCAGTTATACCTCAGTAAAGCTATTGAAAAAAACAAAAAACTTCTAAACTGTCTATGTCCAATGCCTTACAGAAAGGAATAAAAGTGGTTTATAAATTAGTAGGTATGAAAAAATGTAATGCCTATTGCTATTCCCTTGGTACCTGAACTCTACATGTTTTAGAAGGTCATTCTAACATTCCAAAAGGCCAGATGCTACTGGTAACTGGGAAACAGTAATCACAATAAAATCCATGCTCATCATCCCATTGCTTCTCCTCTCACAAAGAATTCAGTTATTTACTCTCATAAACAATATTTTAATTCTGTAGTGTTCTTCCTCCAGCTGGTGCCAGCTTATCATGCAGAATCATCTGTAAAGCAGATCATAGCAAGAGACCATGGTGGTGGATTGAGGGTGAGAGGCAATGCAGCAGAAGTAGGTGTTCTGGGAACTTGAGCCACAAGCTTGGGCAACTTGTTGGTTGGGCAGTTTGTGCTTTCAGGACAGACTTGAGGCCATTGTCCTATGTAGCATTTTCACTTTTTGGTATAAGGATGCTGCTCACACATTTATGACGTGGTGGGTTAGCTAGATAAGCCCATTTATTTTGACCAGTGGAGTGTGGTCTCTCCTAGAGCCCAAAGGAGGTTTTCTTCAAATACTAAGGACCCGCACTGCAGTTGTCCTTGAGGATTTCCAGCAAACTCCATGTACATCCTATGTTACAGAAATTCCAAGAGTCATTAGCCCAGCCAAATCATATGTAATAGAGATCCATTCACTATGACTTGGGCTAGGTTTAGAGCCTTTGTAGGATCTAGACCCCTAAGTTAAAAATCTCGTGGCCTTAAAAATTTATTGGCAAAAGAGAGCACGTTCAATTTGTTATATGTTGTCTCTCAAGTAAAAAGAAACCAAGTGAGTCTTGTGCCCCTTTCTTAGTCCTAAAAGATGCAATAGGAATCAAATTTGCCTTTCACTTTGAAGGGGAAATCCTAATACGATCCTGGCCAGGAGACATGAAAAATTGTGAAGGGGAAAACTGAAATTTGATAGGATGTATCTCCCTTTTGCAAGCATGTTTCTTACCAAATGTTGTAGGGTATCAGCTATGCCTGCCCTGTCAATGTGCGGACATCAATGTGGTAGATCAACTTAATGTCTTTTGAGATGTTGAGTTAATCTAGATTTCTTTAAATTATGAGAGTGAAGTATATAAAGAGAAAGACAATAGAAATTTACTACTCTCATTACAAGTTGAAAGCCAACTGCTACTGGTGTTTTCTACTTATTGGTGGAGAGCAAAACCTTTGGCAGTTTGATAGCTACATAATAGGTGCCATAATAGGTCTCTTCTATAAAGAGACTACATCTGGAACAACAGTTGTAGCCTTCATCAGATTTTATTGGTCATCTCCCATCCCTGCCATGTTTCATCTGCAGAGGCCAGACATGTTAAATGGAGTTGTGATAGGAATAACCACCCTGAATCTCTGAGCTTTCTCCCAGAATGCAGCATTGCTTTTATTGTTCTTTTTTGGTAGGGAGAGGCAGGTTTCAGAACTAATCCTTGGCTCCTCCTACCTACTGAATCCACTTTGAAAATGAAAACTTTATCACCTGATTATAAGCCCTACCTTTGGTTGAATCCACTGGTATTATAGATCTGCAAAGATAAGCATGGTTTCAGAGCCAGTGACCAGTTACACCTGTAAATTATACCAATAAATGTCAGTGTTTCATAATTACTTAGTGTGGGCTACCTGAAAGAATGGGTTTTGGTCAAACAACTAAAATGTTTGAACTACTCCTGGCTGCTCTGCATAGCACATTACAAACCATATCAATTAAATTGCCCTAATCTAATCTATTATTTCCTTCACTTTCTGGTATATTGAGAATACATTTCCACATAAATTGCTCAGGTTCGGCCAATATAAAAGATAAAATAATGCAATATTATCATCTAGTATATTTATACTGATCTTACTCTTACTTGTTCTCTAGAACAAACTGCTATCAGAATTTACTTATGGGGGGTGTCTGGCATGTGACTTTTGATCTTGAGATGATGAGTTCAAACCCCATGTAGGGTATAAGATTACTTAAGTAAATAAAACTTTAAAAAAAAATAAAGAATTTACTTACCTGCCTGGAGGCTATAAAGTAGTAGTAATTGTGCAGTAAGGGGAATTGATGCTCCATTCCAAAGCAGTTATCTCAGGTGAATGATTAAAAGGTCTCCATCAAAGCATGAGCAACAGTTAGGAAAGACTCAGGGGTTAGGGATACAGAGAACTCAAATCCAGTTAAATCCACCTACACGACCTCATTCCAATTCTCAGGCTCCACTTTTTCCCAATCAATGCCCCAGCTTTCACATAAGAAACCAGCAAATTTATTAATTCAGTAACAGAATAAAACTCTGCATCTATTTTTGGCCTGTATTAACCCTGACACTACTAAAATGGAAAGTCTACTCTGAGCTTACAATTGTCTTTCTTTAAACTTTCCAGTGTTGTCAGAAGCAGCCCAGCCCATCTCCCAGCTTATATATTCCTCATCTTTACTGTAATACTCTATTGTAGCAGTCACTGTATTCACTGAAGCCACGTCTTTCCTACTTTTATCGCCATTGTTTTTCATGGACTACAGAACTGTCATCCTCCACTTGTAACTACCAGACCATTTCATATCCAAGCAAGCAAAGTTAAAAAAAAAAAAAAATCCCAGATTCCCATCCTTGTGCATTTGATTTTTCAGCCCCTTCTGGAATCAGTCAAGTAAAAGAAACAGAAACAACTCCACCCAGGTGTTTAAACAAGTACTATCACAAATCATAAGCACTGAAGGATCTTGGATACCAGTAAGGAATAACTCCCAGATACCACAGCATTCTCTGACTACCACTGAGAATAGGAACCATGACTTCAAGCATATACCCATGAAAAAGAAATTCAAGAAATGAAAAACCAGAATCAAAAAGTTGCCATTACTGATGCCACAGCTGATTTTCAACACATTGGAAGCTGTTTGAAGAATCATGAATTGTGGCTACAGAAAATCTTCAAATATCTGCAACCTTGTTTGCCACCAAAAAACCCCCAAATAACTAGCATATTGGGCCCTGCTTCATTTTTATCTTTCAAAACTCATCCATGTGTTCTTGTGGTCTGTTTATATATACGTATTTATTTATGCACCCAGACCAATAATGCTGCAAGGGAATATGGAAAGTAAAGCTGTAACTTTCCAACCTCTGTGGAAATATAGAAATTGAGGACAATCCACAGTATCTACTTCACAGTTCAAGAATAAAAACTTCATATTAAATGCAAACAAGTAAACAAAAAATGCAGAGGCACATTCTCCAAAGAATCATTAAAATTAAACTATTTTAATTGGAGTTTTCGAGATAATTGAATAAATTTTCTACAATACTTTCTTAGAGATTTAGTTTTGTATCTATTTAACTTGTGTTGGAGGAAACTAATCCAATCAATAAAGTTGTTAGACTTTGAATTTAGAATTATATGTTACAATGAGGCTTCTGGTATATATTTCCATGTCTTGTTCTCTGCATCATCTGTTTACATTCTTCATTACTGTTCTTGAGCTCTGAGCATAAACTTATAAACAGCTTGTAAACAGTGTCAGAAATCAAATCCTACCCTGATGTTTTCAAATAACTATTTTCCCACTAGACTGGAAGCAGTTACTTAATTGCAGTCTTAAGTTTTAAATTTACAGCGCTATTTTGGTGTGCTTTAGTTTGATCTTCTAGCATATATTTTACTTCGCCTTAGATATTCATTCTCTTTTGCTTTATTACTCATAATTTTAATCATAATACAGACTGCTTATTGAAAAGAGTATAGACTTTAAAGTGAGGTGTAATTGGTTTTTAAATCCCAATCCACCTTCTGGACATTACGACCTCACTAAACTGATTTCTTCCCTCTAAGCCTCCTTCTACACCTGCTAAAGAAGAATAGAACCATTGTGAGAAGAAAATGAGAGCGGTAATGTTTGTAATTTACTCAGAACATTGTCTTGGAGTAAATGCTTAACCTGGAAGTTGTTTATAGTATTTATTATTGAAATAGTGCCTTTCAAATTTTGTACAGTCCCATTTATACTAATTGGGTATTCACTTATCTCCTGACAAATTACTTGAATGGAAAATGTTTTCAGTCATTCATGAATTCTAATATTTAGCAAAGATGTATTACCTATGTAATGCCTGGTACTGTGTACCAGGAATTGTGTGAGATAATGGAAAACATCATTAGAGAAGCTTTCTCTAATCATTACATCTAAGGGACACCTCCTTTCAAACCATATAACTGTTCTATTGCCTTCTAAACAATATCACTATCTGAAAATACCTTCCGTTTCTTCACTTTTGTGTTTCTCTTTTTGATAAAATGTAAATTCTCTGAGATCAAGAACATTATGAGGCTATTTCATCATTTATTTTTGAGGCTGAGAAAGGTCCCTAGCAAGCCAGGAGTGCCCAACAAATATTTGCTAAATGAATAAACTGAACAAAAAAGCACTTTCCTAGTGGAATTTAGATACTCGTGAGTCATACCTAGAGGTGGCCAGACACCTAAAGTACAATGGAATAAGTACCATTAGAGTTGATATATAGGGCACTGAGATCACAAGGAGTAAATACCAATTATCCAGGAAAAAATTGCCATCCTATTTAAGAACTAAATAATGATTGCTGCAAGCCTTGAACAAGCAGAGAGAGAACATGATGAGTGAGAAATGGAAAGCAGTTCAATGTAACTAGATTGCAAACTTTATGGTTTGGGATAGAGAATGATACAAGTATAAGCCGAGCAAGAAAGATTTTTAAAAATTATGTAAAAAATATATATGTGTGTGTGTAAATATATATAAATATATATATATATATATTTAATTTCATGCTACAAATTTTAAGAGATGTTTTAATTAGGAGGCTTATAAAACCAGCTTTTCATTTTGGAAGAAAGAAAACTACTCAGGGGGCACCTGGGTGGCTCAGTCATTAAGCGTCTGCCTTCAGCTCAGGGTGTGATCTCGACGTTCTGGGATCGAGCCCCACATCAGGCTTCTCTGCTGGAAGCCTGCTTCTTCCTTTCCCACTCCCCCTGCTTGTGTTCCCTCTCTCGCTGGCTGTCTCTATCTCTGTCAAATAAATTAAAAATATTAAAAAAAAAAAACTACTCAGGCTAAAATGCAGAGAATGAATTGAAATGAGGACAATAATAGATTTAGGAAGAATATTTAAGAGGCTATTGCAATAACCCAGTGTGATATGATGATAGCTCGGAATAATACAATGATGGTAGCAATGGAGAATATTTGATAGATCTGATGGATGTTTAGGAGGTACAGTTCATAATCCTCAATGGTTGACTGGAGATTAGGATAGGAGAAAATTAATCAAGCATGATGCTTCTTGTTTGGACACTTAGGTCAGTGGTGATTGCAATAAAAGAGATCAGAAACAGCTTAGACATATTAGATGCCACGTTTGCATTTGCACATGTTAGGCTTGAGGTGTTTGTGGGACATACAATGAAGATATCTAATGACTATTTATTCCTATGGAAAGAGATATCCTTCATCTTGATGGATAGCCATTGTTGCTTGTTTTATACTATGATACTTCAGGGGGAAAAAAAAGTGCTGACCCACAGGATTATAGACAAACAGTTTTCTTTTTAAAGTTTTAGGTGGTTGGTTATGCAGCAATAGATAACTGAAAAAGGTGGGTTAAACTTAAAGCCTCTGATGCTTACTTTTCTTATCTGTAATATTGGAGAAATAAATTGGTCTTGGGTCAGTATTTACAAAATGGTTTAATCAATGCCTGATAGCAAATATTCCATACATTAGTGAAATAGAGAGTATATGGAAAATTTAGACAAAATAGAAAACTACTCTCTCACAGCAAAGACTGAGTACATCAGGACCTAAGAGATAACTAGACACAATAACTCCATGGCTTCCTCTATTTCCTATCTCTGCTTCTTGGCATCATGTTCCCCCAACAGCTTGTTTTACATAGCTACAAATATGATTGCCAGCATGATTTGCATTGGATTAGAAATCTCAGCTATGTAAAGAAAGCATTTCCTAAGTAAGTATTCTCTTCACCTAGCATTTTAAGGTACTACAAATCATTTTAGAAGCTATGATTGATTAAAATATCAAATGTCAGTTTTCAAGAATGACAAACAGTATATGTGCAATACATTATCTTATTGCTTTATATACAACATTAAATATTGTATAATTAATATACTTAGATAAATTGTCCTTATAAGCTTTGTGTTTAGTCAAAGATAGTTTAATTCAGATGTATAACCATGAAATTATTATATTGGAATTGTAACTAGAATGGTTACAGAAGCCAAGAATACAGTTCAAAAGCCAAAACAAAGATTCGAACATGACTATACAGCACAAAAATAATTCATTATTTTTCCATTTCTAGTCTTCTTTCTCTTTCTGGATAACATATCACTAAAAGCCTATGCAAGAAGATCTTGATCAAACACTTCATAAAGGAAGGTGCTCAAATGGCCAACAAGCACATAAAAATGATAAACATCATTAGATACCAAAAATGAAAAAAAAACCCATAATGATATAATAGTACGCATACACTAGAATTGTAAGTCCAAAAGATTGACAATTTAAGGTTGTAGAGCAACTGAGACTCATAAGTTGCCAATAGAAGCATAAAACTACTTTAAAAAAACATTTTCACGGTTTCTTAAAACTATGACCCATAAATTTCACTCCTAGTTATTTATCCAAAAAGTAAAAAGAAAAATAAGACCACAAAAAGCCTTAGATAAGACTTTTGGTAGTAGTTTTATTTGTAATAGCCAAAATCTGGAAATAACCAATGATAAGTATTTATCAACAGTAGTTTTATTTGCAATAGTCAATATCTGGAAATAACCAACAGTAGGTATTCATCAACAAAAGAATGGCGAAAACTGTGGCATATTAATAAAATAGAAGACTTCTCAGCAATAAAAAGGACCAAACTATTGATATATGCAGCAATATAGATGCAGAGATGTTGCTGAAAGCTACTTTGGTGAGAAATAGAAGTGGAACACAAGAAAGTAACAGACTATCTGATCCCATTATTATGAAGCTATAGTGTAGGCAATACAAATCTAAGTTGATAGATATAATATCTGGGAGTCACAGGTACAGAGGATTGGCTGGAAGGGACATACTGGAACAACAGAAAGTTTACATCTTGATAAGGGTATGTGTTACATGGTTGTGTGCATCTTTTTAACTCATTGAACTGTAGACTTATCTGTGTATTTTATCATATTTATATCTTATTAAAATTAAAATTAAAAATTAATTTTTTTTGGAAAAAACGACACCAGCATCAAACCCTATGAAAATAAACAAATAGAACTAGTACGAGATTAAATTTGCCTCTAAATTGATGTTAATTCTTGGAGACTTTATTGGCCAGTGTCAAAATAACTAGCATGATTATAAACATTAATTGTGATTCATTGCCTCCTCATTCCTGTTAGGTGACACCAGTTCTTAAATGGAAGTCCTCAAGAAAGGATAAGAGAGTAGACACTTTTCATATCTACAAATAAATCCACACAGATACTATTTCATTATCATTAAGCTTTTCTATATTCAGAATGTTCACACAATTAAATATTGGAATGATTTATAAATGTTTATTTAAACCATTACAATGGCAGAATTATCTAGAAAAACTATGAGGCGACCTTTTTATATAAAGCCTATCTATAATGTTATAATATTATATACTCATCAGTTGGCTCTATTTAGTGTGTCTCTTACTTTGTCATTATAATCGGTAAATAATTTATAATACTTCTCTTGTAATTTATCTTCTTATCTATCTTTATTCTTCTTCATTGGTTTTCAACTTTATGTCATAATTATATTATCCCATAAAATGTTAGATTTCTAAATATCTCATAGCACTGATCAAATGTTATCAATATAAGGATATTCAGTAACTATTAAATTCATTAGTTTAAACGTAATTGATTGGTTCACAGACATAGAGATGCGTAACAGCCTGACTATTGAAAGAGGTGCAATTAATGTATTTTATATACATTGCTTGAAATGTTGAACTAAACCAGTTACATTTTGCTTATGATACCTGGGAACCAACCATAAGATTTTAGACTTTGTTATATGGAAGATAAACTTACAGATGAAAATCTGCTGTATTTTAAGTGGTTCGTTAAGCCCACCACTAGACTGCAAATTGAAAATTGCATCAGTGAGCAACCCCCTGAAGTAAAATAATCTGAAATCCATGATAGCAAAGATAACAGGTTTCTGTCATCAATAAATGCATAACAAAGGTATGGGAAGATAAACCGATAGCAGCAGAGGTAAACTACAAACAAATTTGTTCTTGTAGGTACTTGATTTAACATTATACCATTTTACAAAGAGCATGATTCAAAGTGATCATATTTCACGTTCTAGGAGAGTCCATAAGACACTACTTTTGTGTCTTAAAATATACAGTTATATAAGTTCTTTCTTTGTCATTATTATTTTTATTTNCCATATTTTACGTTCTAGGAGAGTCCATAAGACACTACTTTTGTGTCTTAAAATATACAGTTATATAAGTTCTTTCTTTGTCATTATTATTTTTATTTCTGTCTATAAATAGAGTGCTTGTATCCAAAAGAGTGCTATCAATACNTTTTCTCTAATCATTATATCTAAGGGACACCTCCTTTCAAACCATATAACTGTTCTATTGTAATTTATCTTCTTATCTATCTTTATTCTTCTTCATTGGTTTTCAACTTTATATCATAATTATATTATCCCATAAAATGTTAGACTTCTAAATATCTCATAGCACTGATCAAATGTTATCAATATAAGGATATTCAGTAACTATTAAATTCATTAGTTTAAACGTAATTGATTGGTTCACAGACATAGAGATGCGTAACAGCCTGACTATTGAAAGAGGTGCAATTAATGTATTTTATATACATTGCTTGAAATGTTGAACTAAACCAGTTACATTTTGCTTATGATACCTGGGAACCAACCATAAGATTTTAGACTTTGTTATATGGAAGATAAACTTACAGATGAAAATCTGCTGTATTTTAAGTGGTTCGTTAAGCCCACCACTAGACTGCAAATTGAAAATTGCATCAGTGAGCAACCCCCCGAAGTAAAATAATCTGAAATCCATGATAGCAAAGATAACAGGTTTCTGTCATCAATAAATGCATAACAAAGGTATGGGAAGATAAACCGATAGCAGCAGAGGTAAACTACAAACAAATTTGTTCTTGTAGGTACTTGATTTAACATTATACCATTTTACAAAGAGCATGATTCAAAGTGATCATATTTCACGTTCTAGGAGAGTCCATAAGACACTACTTTTGTGTCTTAAAATATACAGTTATATAAGTTATTTCTTTGTCATTATTATTTTTATTTCTGTCTATAAATAGAGTGCTTGTATCCAAAAGAGTGCTATCAATACAGAATAGGGAAAATAAAACTCTTGCTTTTATCTGCTCTCTCAAGTTTTCCCTGTTGGCTGTTGTATTTTAATATGTTTCCAGTTTATACCTAGAATTTTTAATGAAGGATGCAGTAAGAAAAACGACTACACACACACACACACACACACACACAGACACTAATGTAGGTACACCTCAGTATGTATGTTTTCAGATATGCATCAGTTTGTCTGCTGAGGAGGGGCTTCTTTTTTCTTTGCATGAATATAGTCACATACTTAGTGATTGCTAATGAGCAGAGGAAACAATTATTTATAAAGAGACAAGATGCCTTCCTAGACTGCAAGAACATAGACCCATCACCTTTCTCCTGAAATGTGTATTTCTTTAAACGTGCAAGGGTGAACCACGCTGCTTAATAGAGCACTGGGTCCCCAATATAAAAACTATGGTATGAAAATAAAAGAAATGAAACCTGTGGACTTGATCCTGCAGAAACAGACTAGCAGTTGTGAATATGAACCTACATTTACAATGTGGTTGACGTAGGAATCTAGTATGGTCCAAGCTTCCTGTGGGGATTTAAACTTAAATAACAACTAGGTTGAAATGTCTGGCCAGATTGTATATGAAATATTCTCACCTGGTCTTACCACTATATGACTGATGGGAAGAATATTTTTCTTTCCCTTAAACTTTGGAAGACTGTAGAAGTGATCATTTACAGCAGTTGTTTATAAGCAGAAGAGACTGCTGCAGCCTTATTGCCTGGAGGAAAAACAATGTGTCCTAGAGATAAGAGAGGTGGCACTGGCCACCCGTGAAGAATTTCTTGAGACCCTGGTCAGCTACTCCCAAGCCAGGTGACATAGCATAACTGTTAATTATAAAGCACCCCAGGTTCAAACAGAGGAGCAGGTCTGACTAATCTTTTGAATAGGAATCAGAATTCAGGTGTTTTATTGAATTGGCATAGAAAGAGAAAAGCCAGGCAGGAGAAGAGAACATTATAGGATAAGTAAGACTGGAAACTATTTGTCAACATGCTTTGGAGCTCAAACTGGTGTTGTAGAATACATCCATTACTGGAAAGTTAGTAGAAGCTTCCTGAGTTCCTACAGTATGTATTTGATGCATGTAAACTATCTTGTCTAACAAATGGCTAGAAAGACTCCTCTGTTTTTTTTCATAATTCGAAAACTCTACTGATTAGAGAGCACTGTAAACATTATACACTCAACCAAACCCTTCTTTAATGAGGATCAAACAGTAACCAAAGAAAAGCTAGTTGCCTCTCTAGATCAAAACTGTCACTGTAGTATAGAGTGGTAATAATATTTACCACTAGGAGCACTGGGTTGGCTCATTCAGTTAAGCCTCTGATTCTTGATTTTGGCTCAGGTAATGATCCAGGGTTGTGATATGGAACCCCAGATCAGGCTCTGGGTGTGGAGCCTGCTTAAGATTCTCTCTCGCCTCCCTTTCCCTATCTCTGTCTCTCAATTAAAAAAATAAAATAATATTTACCATGAGTCACAGCTGAAATCACAGAAGTTTATGTCCTACAACTAACAAAAATGAAGGAGTTAAAAATGATTTTTTAAAAGTTAACCTCAAAGTCATTGGAAATGAATAAGCTGTTATACTTAATTAGGAGAAAAATCTTGCCATAAAAATGCCTATCTTCCTTTAGCTACATGATATGTGTGCTAATTAATTATCAAAGTACTGCCTGAAGGAAGTTTGGTACAGTAATTTGTTAAAGTAAAAGTATAATTTGAAATGTGCTGTCAGTTCTAATTGAGTTATGACAAAATCCCCAGGATGAAGATTTTTCGAAAATAACAGTTCAAATTTAAAAGAAATCTTTTAACAAGAAAGTAAAACTGACTGGAGAGTAGTTTTATAAAATATATTCTAGAACTTTATTTTTTCAAGTTGTTGTTATCAACAGGGAATTACTCTTTTCAGGAAAATCATCATGAGTTATTGGCAGATAATGGAATGAGGTAAAGCCATAGCAGCGATAGTCACTCATCTGAAGAGTCTCTCTCCCTCAAGGGGCAGATAAGCCGAAGTACTTCTAGCACTTGTCTGAGTATTGTCTGAGATGCTGTTGACAAGTACCTTTGTATAGATAACTCAACTGCATAAATATTATTTTGTGCTCAGGATTATCCTGAGTGATATAAGGAATTTTAAAAAGGAGTACAAAATGTTATTCATTCAAGAAAATTATATTCTTCTAAAGAAAAACACCTTACAAATATAAACTATTTGCTAATAATTTAAAAATATATATCATGTGTCCAAATCAGTGGTTAGAATTGTTAGAGTAAGTTAGAGTTTTTGGTGGTCTCATACTCAATAAGGTAAGACATTAAGGAGATCTAGAGAGATGGAAATTATTCAAATATTGAAACAGTGGGGCATATGCAAAATACTGGATAAAAACATTTGCCATAAAGAGAAAATGAGTAGAATGCTTGAGATAACTCTCTTTTTTTTTTCTTTCAACAAACATTGTTTATTATGGAAAACTTTCAAATACAAAATAGAACATAAGAAAATGTATATGAGAAATATATGTAAGAGAAAATAGAACGAGAACCCCCCCCCCCAGCCCGGGCCCATCACCGAGCTTCAATAATTAAGGACTCATGACCAGTCTTGTTCATCCCTGCCCAATTCCCCTTTTTCTGTACAGGTTCCTTTTGTAACTCAAGAGGCTAAGGGGTTCAGAAAGCCAAGGGGCACACTTGGCCAGGAGAATTTTTTGATAAAGGCCCTATCTTTCCTCCCAAGGCAGCATTAGGCATTCCCTTCTTTTTTTTTTTTTTTTTCACCGCAACTGCTCTCTTTATTTTTTTTTATTTTAATGTTTTTTTTTATTATATTATGTTAGTCACCATACAGTACATCTTGACCTGATGAACACTTTTAAAATTAGGAAAAATGAAAAATAATTTTTGAAAACTTATTTTGAAATTCTTTAAAAGCCAGTCTCAGCAACTTCCTAATGGAGGAGCTTCTGAAAAAAATGCATGTGTATAAGGTAGAAATTTTATTTCCAACCTTCCTTGATATTAGTTTAAAACTAAATAGTGAACATGGTGTCCAATATGGACCTTAATGAACCTCGTCTTCTGGTATTCATATTCCTCTATAATCCTCTCCCACATCAAATATTGTTGACCTGTGTAATCAACGAGAGTATTGCAAAAATGACAATGTGTGATTCTGAGACTACATAATCAAAGGCATTATGGCCATGTTGTGGTTGAAGAAATCACTCACTCTGGGGGATATCATGAGGACATTCAAGCATCCCTATCAACTGGCCTATGTGATGTGCAACTGTGACTATGTGCTAAGAGTCACTGAGGTATTGAGGCTTGCTCTTTCTATGAGCTCTTTCTGAGATCATAACCTGAGCTGAAATCAAGAGTCAGATGCTCAACCGACTGAGCCACCCAGGTGCCCCAAAGCTTACTCCTAACAGCTGTATATGAAACCCCTCTTAGAAATGGATTTCCCAGGCCAGTCAAGCCCTCTATTGACTGCAAACAATGTGACATGGAGAGTGCAACCTTTTAAGAGATCCCAAGATAGAACCACCCAGCTAAGTTACTCGGAAATACCTAATTCACAGAAATGGTGAGATAATAAATGTTGTTTAGACTGCTAAGTTATGCAGTAATTTGTTATGCAGCAATAGGTAACAAATGAAGAAGCCTTAATCTTAAACATTAGTGACAAATGCATGTGACAAGGAAATGAGGAAGGGTCAACTCTATGCTTAGTCTACTAAATATTGTACTTTCTGGTAAACAATTACCTTTTCCTCATTAAAATAGTTATTCTAAGGACTAATGAAGTTAGGCAAGTACATATGTACATAAGAGTACACATGTTAGATTATGCTGCTTCTACCATTAGCACAAATGTTCCCCTTGTGTAGACTGAGAGAAGAAATTAAACAAGGAGTTATTAAGGAAGGGTATCTAATATCAAAATCAGAGATACCAACTATCCATTATTATTATGGTCAACGTATTCCCAGAGCACCTGAGCTGCTCCTTTATGCTATCTAGGCTATCTTGGCTAAGTTAAGGTTTGTTGATTTTAGGCAAATGCTAATCTAATGCTTTAAACAACTCTAATACTGAACTAGCTTAATTGTCACCTTTGGAGAAATATGAATATTCTTTATTCTAAGACAGAATAATATGCTGCTTGAGCAGGTGGCAAATTCTGGAGGGGATGAAAATATGCTTAACTCAGAAACTATTTTACTTATTAAAATTCTCCTTCACTGACATTTATTGTAATTTCATCAGAATAACTGCAGTGCTGACAAGTTTTAAATAGCATAGAATCCACTATTAGAGGTTTTGAAATTCTGAATAGAAAACTAAAACACTGCAAGTTTTACAGGGAGTTTTCATGTTTTACTTCAAAGTCTTATTCATTTAATCAACCTGATTCTTAGTTGTGAGGGAGGAGAGCTGCTTTCAATTATACATTAGTTTTGATTATGTGCTTTCACATAGAAGAATGATAAGAAGAGATGTAAAATAATCTCTCCCCAAATATAGAGAGAACAGCCATTCTTCCTGACCTGCTGAGAAAAGAAAGTTTCTCCAGGAAAGATTAAGAGTGCTATCACATCCCTTTTTCTACTTCACAGCTTCTCACATTCCATATCAAAACAAGTGTAGCGTTTTGCTGTTGCTGTTGTTTTGAGTAGGTTCAATAATACTCCTTTAAGTTATTTCATATCCCTTGTATAAGGAAAATTAGAGGTAGCTAATAATTTAGTCCACGACATTTCATCTGCCAAGTGTAAGAATAAAAACTGGTGATAGGAAATTACTCCTGTTTTATCCTTTTCTAATCTGAGATCCTTTGTTTCAAGAGGTTCTGAGTTGTATGTCTGGTTGCATGAAAGTATATAAATTTAACAATTAATGCTCAACTAGGAACAGACACATTTATGCTTATAACATCACTTTGAGTCATGAGAAAGAACTGGCTTATGCATGTTTAACATGCCTTT